>NC_068314.1:8901786-8994928 GCF_025860055.1 Xyrauchen texanus
TTTGATATCTCGAACGGTTTGGCCGTGGCGAGGAAATTGATTTAGGACTAAAAATGGACACATAAAGTGTGTTATAACTTAGTTAGTTCTATCTACAGTTACAAAACTCGGCGTGTATATTGTTCTCGTCAAGCCGAACAACTTTCTAATTTACAGTCATTAGCTCCGACCAACAGAAAGTCAGATATTGTGGTTTGAATGTGGATTTCTTAAAATTTTTCTCTTTCTGAGTGACCCTCCTCCTCCCTTTCTGTGTTTTTTCTCTCAGTGTCTCTCTGTCTGACAGACAGAATGGGCCTGCCAAATTTTTTTTGTGTGTGTGTGTGTGTGAGGAGGGGGGGTTCTCTGTTGGGTTTAGATTTTAAATTCTGGGACTTTTGGGGCCCTTAACATGCTCGAAAACTCTTGAAACTTTGCACACAGGTCAGAACCCGCGGCCATCAGGGCCGGGCTGAATCTGGTACCCGAGCGTGGCAGGGGGCTCGACAGCGACACCTGGAATGGGATTCAAACACTTGTCCATATATCAAACATGCTTGCATGTAATAATATGAAACTTCGGAACACTTCTAGATCTCGTCGGGCCGAACAACTTTCTAATTTACAGTCATTAGCTCAGACCAACAGAAAGTCAGATATTTTGGTTTGAATGTGGAACACATTTCAAATTAACTTTGAAGCTCCAAAAGCACATCAAAAGTAACATAAAAGAAGGGAGTGTGTTATAACTTCTGCATACATTAACTGATCTCGATGAAACTTCAGCAGTGTGTTTGCGGGAAGAGGCGGTCGCATGGATGTGACTACTGTGAGTCAAAGTTATAGCGCCACCAACTGGCAGAAGGAAGTGTGTCACTTTCAAAATGCTTTGAAATCACCCTCTTATGTCTCAAGTGAACAAACAGACCAACAGAAAATCAGATATTTTGGTTTGAATGTGGAACACATTTCAAATTAACTTTGAAGCTCAAAAAGCACATCAAAAGTAACATAAAAGAAGGGAGTGTGTTATAACTTCTGCATACATTAACTGATCTCGATGAAACTTCAGCAGTGTGTTTGCGGGAAGAGGCCGGTCGCATGGATGTGACTACTGTGAGTCAAAGTTATAGTGCCACCAACTGGCAGAAGGGAGTGTGTCACTTTCAAAATGCTTTTAAATCACCCTCTTATGTCTCAAGTGAACAAACAGGCCAACAGAAAGTCAGATATTTTGGTTTGAATGTGGAACACATTGCAAATGAACTTTGAAGCTCCAAAAAGCACATAAAGGCAGCATAAAAGCAAGGAAGTGTGTTATAACTTCTGCATACATTAACTGATCTCGATGAAACTTCAGCAGTGTGTCACATGGATATGACTATTGTGAGACAAAGTTATAGCGCCACCAACTGGCAGAAGGGAGTGTGTCACTTTCAAAATGCTTTTAAATCACCCTCTTATGTCTCAAGTGAACAAACAGACCAACAGAAAGTCAGATATTTTGGTTTGAATGTGGAACACATTGCAAATGAACTTTGAAGCTCCAAAAAGCACATAAAGGCAGCATAAAAGCAAGGAAGTGTGTTATAACTTCTGCATACATTAACTGATCTCGATGAAACTTCAGCAGTGCGTAAATTATAATTACATTAATAAACCTGAACAGACACCTCCGGATAAATACTGGCCTTCTGGATTAACACGTTTAAGTGCTGCAAAAGATATTGACCTATGACATCAAAAATTATTCTACATTTGAATTACCTCATAGATGTGACTATTGTGGTTCACGGTCCTAGGCACTGTCCCTGTCTCAAATGGCACACTTCATATGAATTTTCAGTCTTGTGTACTTATTTCGTGTGTCCATTAACTCCATGAGACCGTAGGGTGTCTCATTTTTCATTTTAGGTATCGGAAGGGTGCTCACACATACTTTGTGGTTGATATGTGCCCTCCATGCGAACTTTTGCAGAGCCCACGCTGATGCGAGCTCTACAGCACACGTCTTCTCGACGGTCAAAGCGAGGTTACGTTATTGCCCATCGTGCACAGCGACCCTAAAGGCACGGGGGTGGCGGTGCCACCGGCTTGGGCCCGCCATCGCTGCTTGCAGCTATATTTATTATTATTTTTTTTACGACTTACGGGGCACTTTTGGGGCTCTTAACATGCTCAAAAACTCTTGAAACTTTGCACACGGGTCGGAACCTGCGGTCATTAGGGCCGGGCTGAAGCTGGTACCCGGGCGTGGCAGGGGGGCTCGACAGCGCCTCCTGGAACAGGGTCCGAAAACTTGGTCTATAACTCAAACACGCTTGCATGTAATAATATGAAACTCGGTACACATATAGATCTCATCGTTTCATATATCCTTCATACTTTTACTTTTTACCCCAGACCAACAGGAAACCGTCTATTTAGGGTTGTTTGAAAAGCATACGCAATGGAATTTGGAATACTCCTCCCAGAGAAATCCACCAATCGCCACCAAACTCGGTCAGCATGATGTCAAGACATTGAGCATGAAAAATTGCCGGCAGATTTTTGATATCTCTAACGGTTTGGCCGTGGCGAGGAAACGAAATGATGGCGAGAAACGAGAAACAGTCAGAGTGTTATAACTTCTGCATACATTAATTGATCTCGATGAAACTTCAGCGGTGTGTTCAGCTGTAAGAGGCCGATCGCATGGATGTGACTATTGTGAGTCAAAGTTATAGCGCCACCAACTGGCAGAAGGAAGTGTGTCACTTTCAAAATGCTTTAAAATCACCCACTTATTGTTACACGATTTACTTCAAACTTTATGTGTATAATGTAAACACCGGCAGATGTAGACGTGTGAAAGGATTATTGATATCTTAAATACTGTTGTTGTGGCAGCTCTTCAAACTTGAATTTTCTTTTTGATGCCTGGTGCAGGGGCTCAGTAGCGCCACCTTCAGACAAAAATGGGGTATTGGTTTCATACTTTGACCTAGAGTCAGATATTTTGGTTTGAATGTGGAACACATTGCAAATGAACTTTGAAGCTCGAAAAAGCACACAAAGGAAGCATAAAAGCAAGGAAGTGTGTTATAACTTTTGCATATATTAACTGATCTCGATGAAACTTCAGCAGTGTGTCACATGGATGTGACTACTGTGAGTCAAAGTTATAGCGCCACCAACTGGCAGAAGGAAGTGTGTCACTTTCAAAATGCTTTGAAATCACCCCTTATGTCTCAATTGAACAAACAGTTGATAAAGAAATCGGGTATCAATATATTGAATTATGAATTATTGCAGTGATCAACTTTAATGTCCGGTTAAGATGAAAATAAACTATTGCTCTGTCTAAGCCATTATCTTTCTGAAACACGTCACAAAAACTTACAGAAACTGATAACACAAACATGATGTTGGAAATATACACTTATCAGAATAGTTATATTAAACTTTAGTCTATTTCAGTTAAAGCCATTTCAGTTATAAAGCTGTCTCATGTAATTTCTCCTTTAATTCTATAATATAACCACTAGGTGGAGTTCTAAGCCTATTTTCTGTATTCTCGTTGTTTTAACGTATGAAGAAGACTTACATGTTGTTGAGAACGCAGTAAAGTGCGACGCATATTTCGTTCTGTGAGTTTTATGAGTACTCCGAGTCTTTATTAAAACCAACACATGAAACATATGTCTAAAGAAAGTAGGGATGGGCTGATCGATCTGAACGTATCAAAACGTCCGAGAATGATGATCAAATTTCAAAATGCTTTGAAATCACACTCTTATTTTTATTGTAAACCTATGATAAAACATCGATGCTTGTGTTTTACATTTTTAAGAAAACAAAAAAAATGGCAGCAAACAACCACTTTTATAATTATTGTTTTGCGATCTTTGCGATTGATTTTCTTTCTGATTAATTTTCTGATAAATCTACCATTTGTTGTTGAAATGACGTAGTTCCAACTGGAGTGCGAAGTGGAGGGCGGGTCCACCTTCTTCATGTAGCCAATCAGATGAGCTAATCGCTAACTCTCGATTTACTCTTATCTGATTGTTTTAAAAACACGCCAGTCACCAGAACACATCTTTAACATAATTTGGCTCAGACCCGTTCTCGTTGCTGCAATGGTACTTTTAATAATGCACACATGCATGTTAAATAATAAATAAATAAAAGAACAAATGAATAAATAAATGAATAAATAAACCATGATTACTTAAGGTTACAAATACACACACACACACACTCCATCATTGCAATCTTGACATCGCAGCCTGTTCATTATATCCGCAATAAAATATAATAATAAAATAGTAAACCTAACATATAAAAATTACTCTGTTTAAATTAGGGCTGGGCAGAAATAAACGGACAACAGCCAGTCAGAACGCAGATTTTGGCTTGTGCGTCTAAGTACACGCCCATTTGCTAGCAGAGCACTGTTTGAGCTACCGGCAGTGAAGAAAGTGAGTGTAAAGAAAAAATGAGTGGAAACGACGAACTCGAACTATCTTCCAAAGCTGAGGAAATTGTTGACAAAAAAGGTAACAAGACGTCAATTATATGGAAGTGGTTTGGATATCTGAAAAGCGACGACGCGCAAATAAAGACGGTCTGCGAAATATGCCGTCGGTCGGTGATAACCAAGACGGGAAACACAACAAATAAAACCTTTTCGGTCACCTGAAAAGGTACCATCCCAGCGACCACACCGAGACTATGAAAATGCGGGCCCATGTTAATGTTACTCCGTCCAAAAGTTTTGCAGACTAGTCTTTCTGGCAAAAAACCTATAATAGGGTAATTAGGGTTACATATGACGAGCACTACCTAAAAGGTGTAGTAGCATAGTGACTGGTTTACAATGTTTACATTTTGCACTTTTTACTCAGATTGCTACCTCTAAAACATTTGAGATATTTAAAACCAGTACACAATTAATATTTTATTTATCTGACAGTTAAGTACTTAAATCTACGGAGCCCCCGAAGTGACCTGTGCAAAAAAAAAATCTAAGAGAATTTCGCGTGCGCACGAGAAACTATCGCGTGCGCACGAGAAACTTTCGCGTGCGCACGAGATACTATCGCGTGCGCACGAGATACTCTCGCGTGCGCACGAGAAACTTTCGCGTCGCGCACGAGAACTATCGCGTGCGCACGAGAAACTATGGCGTGCGCACGAGATACTTCGCGTGCGCACGAGATACTTCGCGTGCGCACGAGAAACTATCGCGTGCGCACGAGAAACTTTCGCGTGCGCACGAGAAACTATCGCGTGCGCACGAGATACTTCAGCGTGCGCACGAGAAACTATCGCGTGCGCACGAGATACTTCGCGTGCGCACGCGTTACAGTTTCCGGTGTGTGTATAGCTCTTTTCCGATTGCGTCATTGCCATCATTCATTTACTCAAAGATACTGAGAGCATGGATGCGCATGAATTTATAGAGATATATTTTAAACTTGGCCTTCAATACAAAGACATTACTGTCTATGACATTTGTAATACTGTCATGGCTGAGACACGCTTTGATCTGCCAAAGGACACTAATCAAGCAATAGACTTGTACTTGTACTTGCATTTAACACGAGAACTACCGGAATTATATAACTACTAGAATGGCCATAGTGGTCATTCTGACCGTTAGACTGTACCAAATGTCATGTCATATTTACATTCGAAACTTCTATTGAGGTTTTAGAATGAAGCTTCTAATGTCTGTCGTCATATTTTATATCGTCATCACCCTAAAAATGTATTGAATAAAATAGAATAATATGGATCAAATGGAGCGCCAAGCTGAACGCAGATAGTCCTACATAATACGATCTTTTTTTGTAATATATAATAGTGCTAGACTATACACATACATAGGCCTATATATATTATATATTAGCTGCTAGACTGCCCGGAAGGTGCGTGCCTCGCTTTGTGTACAGCAAGTTTTTTTCCACCACAGTGAAAAGGGTTTTGAAAGTCTAAACGCCAACAAACATGGATTGAGGCGGAATATTTCGTTAGATAAAAACATGTTGTGAATTTTGGAAATTATTACATCTATCCTTTTTCAAAACATGTTGACTTTTGGACTTTACAACGCTCTGGATTTATTGGAAATTGGAAACAATCCTATGCAGCCGCCACTGGAATCAAAATCCATGAATAAATGAATCTGTTATATTAATAATAAACACCAGGACACGAAATTTTAATTCTAATGAATGTGAAAATGTATTAGTTCATCGACAACCACAGAACTTGCTATTGTAGCTGATTACAGATACAAATTTGATTATTTATATTAAATTATTCTCCTAAAATGGGGGCCCCTTTTTTGTTCAAGTGAGCCCACTTTTAGGAGAATTCGTTCATAATGATTTTACAGCATAATATTTTCATTATAGTTTTACAGCATGATATTTTTGCTCACAGTAAAACAAATATTGCTTTCTAAATCAGTTTTCCCACAGTTTAGCTAATGTTCATATTCTTTATTAACTGTTTTGGCCATTTTGGGTTTGGCCTATATGTGTTTCATACATGTCTAAGGTTTTTACTATGCATTGAAATACACATTGGTGATGTTTTTATAAGCTATTGCATTGATTTGTTTTTATTTTACAAAGAAAATAATAGAATATAAATAATCAAATTTGTATCAATCAGCTACAATAGCAAGTTCTGTGGTTGTCGATGAACTAATACATTTTCACATTCATTAGAATTAAAATTTCGTGTCCTGGTGTTTATTATTAATATAACAGATTCATTTATTCATGGATTTTGATTCCAGTGAAAAAACTTGCTGTACACAAAGCGAGGCACGCACCTTCCTCCGGGGCAGTCTAGCAGCTAATATATAATATATATAGGCCTATGTTTGTGTATAGTCTAGCACTATTATATATTACAAAAAAAGATCGTATTATGTAGGACTATCTGCGTTCGCTTGGCGCTCCATTTGATCCATATTATTCTATTTTATTCAATACATTTTTAGGGTGATGACGATATAAAATATGACGACAGACATTAGAAGCTTCATTCTAAAACCTCAATAGAAGTTTCGAATGTAAATATGACATGACATTTGGTACAGTCTAACGGTCAGAATGACCACTATGGCCATTCTAGTAGGCTAGTTATATAATTCCGGTAGTTCTCGTGTTAAATGCAAGTACAAGTACAAGTCTATTGCTTGATTAGTGTCCTTTGGCAGATCAAAGCGTGTCTCAGCCATGACAGTATTACAAATGTCATAGACAGTAATGTCTTTGTATTGAAGGCCAAGTTTAAAATATATCTCTATAAATTCATGCGCATCCATGCTCTCAGTATCTTTGAGTAAATGAATGATGGCAATGACGCAATCGGAAAAGAGCTATACACACACCGGAAACTGTAACGCGTGCGCACGCGAAAGTATCTCGTGCGCACGCGATAGTTTCGTGCGCACGCTGAAGTATCTCGTGCGCACGCGATAGTTTCTCGTGCGCACGCGAAGTTTCTCGTGCGCACGCGATAGTTTCTCGTGCGCACGCGATAGTATCTCGTGCGCACGCCATAGTTTCTCGTGCGCACGCGAAAGTATCTCGTGCGCACGCGAAAGTATCTCGTGCGCACGCGAAAGTTTCTCGTGCGCACGCGAAAGTTTCTCGTGCGCACGCGAAATTCTCTTAGATTTTTTTTTTGCACAGGTCACTTCGGGGGCTCCGTATAAATCTGCCAGGGACTTTGTGGTTCACTTGTTTACATTTGTTGTCTTGGTTGTACCTCTGCAAACATTTTGAAATGTTTGCTGCCCTGCCAATGAAATTTGATGTGATAGTACTGTAGTCACAGCTTTTAGTTTGATATTTTATAATCAGTTACAAGGCAAGCTAACTTGCATTGTTTTGTCAAGGCAGATAAAGCATGTTTGCTAAAAGTAAAATGTTAACATTTAGATTTAAAGTTTATCAATATTCTTTTATAACAAAATATATTCTCAACCAATCCATGTTTGCACAGTTAAATGTTTGCATTGTTATTTATTTATGTTAATAAACTATATAGTTCAACTATTGAACCTTCTGGTTTCTTCAGGCATCATTATCAGTATACTTTTCAAACGGGCAGCATTATTAAATTATATATCGTAACAAATATCGATATCGATCAATATGGAAAAAATATCGTGATAATATATTTTGCCATATCGCCCAGCCCTAGTTTAAATAGTCAGTAGTACAATTCAGTATCATTCACAGTAAGCACCGCTCCACTGTGATGTTTCCAAGCATATTTTTTAGCATGTAAAGCGGATGACTTTCAACGTCGGTATTGGAGCGTGAGTAAAGTACAAAGCCTATAATAAAGAATAGTTTAGCATCCAAATACATCGCAAATGTAAAAACATTTTGATTGTAAAGAGAGCGTTTTTTTATTCGTGTTCTGTTCTGAATATCATTCAATTTCAAGGATTTGTTGTGGAATGTTTTGAGAGTATCATCAAATAAGAATAATTCTCTCGTTTTAGTGATTCCCTAGTTATTTTTTTTATAATTCTAATCCGGTAAGGCAAGTAATATTCTCTGTGTCTTTATATAAATAAACCAAAACAAAAAAGTTTGAGAACCGCTGCTTTATGGCACGTTTTGGATTGCGGTCAGCACAGAAAACAGCGCACGATTCTTAAATGGTTTGAAAGTTATATTGAAATGCTTACAAAGGAATGGATAAGAGGAATCGACATTTTTATTTAAAAACAAGTCATCTGAAACCTGACATCAAGTAAGGTGAGGAACAACGAATTTCACACACTTGGAAAATGCTTTTTATTTGAATGAGTGAATGTGGCTCTTAAAAGAGCCATTGTTGCTGCCCTTAAAAGGACATTTGTTGCTTCATCTTCTGAGTTCCACCTGCAGAGCTTCTCGGAGGTTGCTCGGCAGAAGCTGGTTTCCCTCTGGTCTCAGGTGGACTCCGTCTCTGCACAGATGAAATAAGCCGATGTTTCTGTGGTGAATGCAGCGCATCTGCCTCTCTGCCAAGAAGCCAGACATGGCGCCGTTGATCCACCGCCGGCTTCGTTCAATGCCATAGCCAGTCCTGCCAGTCTGTCCTCTCCAATTTAGACGGGGTAAAATGCCAGAAAACACCAGCCTGGTTCTGGGAAACATTTGTAAGACTTCGGTCAGGTCACTCTTTATTTCCCGAAGAAAATCGAGGTGGTTGCGGCCCACCCGACACAAACTGTTCCCTCCCAGGTGAATAATGAGAATATCTGGAGCTGTAGCTTTGGCCCTGAGAGAGCGCAGAGCTGGAAACAGCTGCTCCCAGAGTCTGCCTCCTCTGCCGTCCCAGGTGATCTCACACTGAAGACCGAGGTTTCCGTCCAGGCGCTGCTCACAGAAGCGAGTATGCAGTGTGCGGATGATGGAACTGCCAACGATCCAAACACGTGAAGCCATCTCAAAGACGAGTGAGGGAATGTGATTTACAACCGGTATTTATGAGTGTTGCACGTTTGGTTCCTAAAGGTGTTACAGGCCCCACCCATTTCCAGATTCAATAATCGGCTCGTTCTTTCATAGTAGAGCACGTTCAGCACATGCGCAGTCTTCAAAAGCGGTGCTTTATTTATTTATGTACCGTACAAAAACGGTACATAAATAACATTTGTATGTGTTCTAAACAAAAGACACAGGTTGTACTGAATGTCAGCTTGTTTATTTGGCTCAAGATAAGGATTTATTAAGTCCACATGTCATGCAAACAAGAAATGCTTCTAACTAGGTCGAGAGCTGTCGTTGCGAATGTTCGTTGGAGCTCTACAGCACACATCTTCTTCTCGACAGTCAAAGCGAGGTTACGTTATTGCCCATCGTGCACAGCAACCCTAAAGGCACGGGGGTGGCGGTGCCACCGGCTTGGGCCCGTCATAGCTGCTCGCAGCTTTAATTTTCTTTGTTTTCTTTAAAACATAATTTGTCTCATATTTCATCATAAGCATGCTCTTCACTGACAATTTTATCGACGTGCAAGTACACTTAACTTTTGGAAGAAAAAATTATTATGTAATAGGTTCATAGATCGATCACTGCCATGGAGTCGAATTTCTCTAAGGTGGTTACAAGAGTGGGGGATGTTGAGAAATGGATCGATTATCTGGAGTCATCAGAGAGGGAATTAGCTGCTAATCCACTAGCGACCAAGGTGGATTTGAAGCTTGTCTCGGAGAAGTCGGAGGACTTGGAGAACCGTAGACAAACGTCCGAATCATGGTCCGAATCGAATTTATCTGTCCATAAGATTTATTCTAGAATAGATTTTGTTTTTTATATTTAAGTCCCTCATTTCATCTGTTGTTGTTTGCTCAATTGGGAACATTGTAGTCACAGATCTTGCCCTGGTGAGTTTAGAGAGGTTGCCACATATGGAGAAAAGGAAATCTTATTGTTTCCACTTTAATCTATCCCTTTTGCAAAATTCTGAATGCCAACAAATGTTAAAGGCTGAAATTAGTGTTTATATGGAGCCCAACTGATCCTCATGATCCTCTGAGGGCGTGGCTTGGGAGGCACTTAAGGCGGTTCTTAGGGGCCGGATCATACAGTATGCCTCATTCCCCAGAACTTTTGGAGTGGGAAGGGAATATTAAAAGTGCACAGCTGAAGCACCGAATGTCATCTGATAGCCTCAGAGAATTGACCCGATTGAAATACAGATATAATACTATATTGTCACGAAAAGGTGGAGTTTTAGCTATTCAGGACAAGACAGTCATACTTTGAGACAGGGAGACCAGGCAGGGAAACTTCTGGCTAGATATGTAAAACAGAGAGAGTCTTTTTCTACCATTCCCTCAGTGAAATCTGCTAATACCTCAGCCATTGATATTAATAATGCTTTTAAAGAATTCTAGCTTGATCTCTATAGTTCCAGGTCTTCGTCTACTGATGAAGATATTAGAAAATTTGTGGAACCATTAGAACTTCCTAAACTGACGGCTGAGCAAAAAAATTATTTTTATTCTGAGATAACCTTGGAGGAGCTTGGCGAATTAATTAAGGCCTTGTCTACAGACAAGGCTCTTGGGCCAAATGGCTTTGCCACTGAGTTTTTTTTTAGATCTTATGCTACAGAATTGGCTCCATTTTTGCTAGAAGTTTATATGGAATCATTAAAGAATGGGAAGCTTCCGCCAACCATGACGCAAGCCTGGATCATTCTGATTCTTAAAAAGGACAAAGATCAAAGAGAGTGTAAAAGTTACTGTCCAATAAACGTTAAAATATTGTTATAAATTTTGGCTAACCGATTATTAAGTAAAGTATGACATCTCTTATACATATAATTCAGATGGGGCTGTAGCTCTTCTTATAACATTAGGCATTTCATCAACATCATGTGGTCAGTAGTGAATGATCAGACTCCGGTTGCTGCCATCTCACTTGATGCCAAAAAGACATTTGATATGGTAGAATGGGATTATCTTTTTAAGATTTTGGAAATGTTTTGGTTTAGGAATACTTTTATTGGTTGGATTAAGTTACTTTATAGACACCTGGTAGTGGTGGTACAAACAAATTTATTAATTTCAGATTATTTTTCTTTGAATAGGGGCACCCGGCAGGGTTGATCTCTTTTTCTATTATTATTCTGCCTTGCCCTGGAACCATTAGCAGCCGCAATAAGAAAGGAGGATGATTTTCCAGGGTGGTGGCAAGAGGTGTGGCACATCATCTTTTGCTTTTACGCAGATAATATTTTATTATTCATCTCCGACCCAACTAGATCTATGCCTTCCCTCCACAGAATTATTAATTCCTTTCTCAGGATACAGAGTTAATTGGTCTAAATCCAAAGCATTGTCTCTTACAGCATACTGCCCAGTAATGGCTTTTCAGCCGGGTGCCTTCTAGTGACCCAAACAGGGCATTAAGTATTTGGGTATTTTATTACCAGCAAATTTGTGTGAATTAGTTAGGGTGAATTTTGACTCTTTAATAAAAAGGTTTTCGAGCAATGTGGGCAGATGGGCTTCATTTATCTATGATTGGGAAGGTTAATGTTATTAAAATGAATTATATTCCAAAATTGAATTACCTGCTACAGATAGATGTCCCCCTCTCTTATTTCAAGCAATTTGATAGCATAGCGAAGTCCTTCATTTGGAATGGTAAGCATCCCATATTACATTTCAGTAAGTTGCTTAGGCCGATTAACAAAGGTGGGCTAGGCAGGCTCAAAGGTTGGCTCATTGGTCGCTTCCACTTGAGAGAGCCCCTCCCTGGTTTTGAATTGAACAGGAAATTCTTGCCCCTCTTTCGCCATTGCAAAGTCTTTCTATCAAACTAATCTGAGTAGTTAAGTTACACCCCGTTATATCACATTTGCACTCGGCATTGACAAAAAAATTGTGTTTAATTCAAACATTTATTTAAATGTTGCCTAGAGCATATGGCTGAACCCCCAAAAAATTATAAAAAAGTCCCCATTCTGTAGGTCAGAGTCGATTGTTAGGGAGGTTAATACACTCGGTGACTTATATGAGAGTGGAGTGTTGAGATCCTTTGAAAATTTGGTTCAACATTTTGGGATTCCCAGATCTCAGTTCTTTAGGTATTTACAGCTGTGCAACCTGCACTGTACTATTTTTGGTTGTAGCATACACCCCCCTAAAGCAGAAGATACTCTGGAAATGGTGATTACTGCTTTTGGAAAAGCTCATGAGGCATCAGTGTATTACTCCCTGCTAATTCAGAGTCTGGGGGATGGAACTTTTTCTTTGTCGATTGTCGAAATATTTAAACTTGGTATTGGAGGAGGGAGTGTGGGCTAGGTTTCTAAAAAAACATCAAGTCAGCATCAGGAGATGCAAGAGTGCGCCTTATGCCATTCAAGATTTTACATCGATTCTATTGGACCCCCTCTAGATTGTATTGGCTTGGTCTTAAAGACACACCCACCTGCTGGCGATGCCAATCAGAAGATGGAGACACAACCTTTGTGTTTTTGTGGTGTGTTAAGATCCAAGAGTTTTGGTTGAAGTTTCAGAGTTTTGTGTGTGACGTATTGTGCACTAAATTTGTTTTGCCCCAGACTATGTATTTTAGGTGATGGGGTGGGCAGACATTGATATAGTAAATGCATGAAGAATTGGGTCCTGGCCGGTGTTTTGATAGGCAGACAGGTCATCCTTAGGGGATGGAATTCAGCTGGAGCACTCTCGTTTCATGAGCGGTATGCAGAGATGGGCAGGGTGGCGGCATTTGAGGAGTTGGCTCATAGAAGTCTGGGCAACGGATTTATTTATTCGTCATGAAATAGGGCAGCTATTTAGCCTTTTTGGAAGGCTCTTTGGGAGAGGCAGTGGAGGGAGACTTGTTGTGTTTACTTTTTATGTTTTTTTATGTTTCTAAATATTTTCTACTGTTTTTTTTTTTGCTATATGGAATCAATAAAAATGTTTGAAAAAATTTCTCAAATATAGAAATGCTTTCTTTTTTACTGCACATTTTTTTTAAATTATAGTATAAAACATGTAATAATTTGTATTTTTATAAAGGATTCTCATAGTTTAATATAAAATCTGTTTGTTTTAATAAAGATGAACCCCTGGGATATGAAAGCTGAAGAAACACCCATATGTGTTTTTGAGCAAATTAAACAGAAGAACTTCACTTTTGAAACAAGGCAAAACACCTACCTTGCTTTCAGCTTCTATGCTTTCAGCTTCTGTTTTCTTCTTCCTTTAGCTAACACTTCTAATGACTTTGTCAGGTAACACGAAGGAGCAATTCAGTGGGATGGATTTGTTGAGAATGTATCGGAACAGACTCACAGAGCTAAATCTAGATGCCCAACTTATTGACCAAAGCCTTAAAACGGGTCCCAACATCCCTGCAAATGAGAGAGAGGTGACCATGTCTCATATTAGCATTATATATTTACACTAATTTTAGAATTCCTATTATACATTGTGCGAGTTAGCTGGTGTATTGCAATTGTGCATTCAATGCAATGAATCAGCTTCTAATAGACTCAATATATTCAGTGCATTGAAGCTGTGCTGGAAGAGAGTGGAGGTGTTGAGGTGGTTGGAAGGCTGATATCTGCAGCGTTGGAAGGTAGTTCATTGCACTCTGTAACTATTTGGAGTATTCTTCTGTGGGCAGAGACACACAATACAGAGCTGAGGCATCTCTTGAAGGAGGTCAAGGAGAAACCAGAGTCTCAAAAGCTTTTCCAAACCAGTGAGAGTCTAATGTCTTTTAAAACACCACACTGTTTTAGAATTTTCTTTTTTGTGTTCATTTGAAGAAAGAAAGACATACAAGTTTGAAACAGCATGAGTCTTTGATATCAGGAGATTCTTCTTCAATTCCTGGCTTTTTATTTAGCACTGGGTACACTCTCAATAATGAAAAAATAAATTGTCTACTATTTCCAACAATGTATGTACATGCATTGCGGGAGATTTGTCTTTTTTTTTTTCTAATAGTCATGCAAAGTGTCATTTTTACCACATTAAAGGGATAGTTCACCCCAGAATTTTAATTCTCATCATTTACTCACCTTCATACCATCCCAGATGTGCATGATTTTCTTATTTCTGCAGAACACAAATTATGATTTTTAAAAGAATATTTCAGCTCTGTAGGTCCATACAATTCAAGTGAATGTGTGCCAAAAAGGTAATGCTCTAAAAAGGAGATAAAGGCATCATAAAAGTAATACATACGTCTCCAGTGTTTGAATCCATATTTTCAGAAGTGATATGATAAATATTGGATATCTGTAGCTCAACTAAACTTAAGTCCTTTTATGCTTGAAATTCTTCTCCCTGCCCAGTAGGGGGTGAAAAGCATGAAGAATGTGAATCACCAAAAACACAAGATGGAGAATGTGAAAGTGATCAGTTTCTCACCCACACCTATCATATAGTTTCTGAAGATGTGGATTTAACCACTGAAGTCTTTTGGACTATTACTTTTATGCTGACTTTTTTGAACCCATTCACCCATTATGGACCAAAAGAGCTGAGAAATTCTTCTAAAACTCTTCATTTGAGTTCAGCAGATGAAAAAAATTCATACACATCTGAGATGCTATAAGGGTGAGTAAATGAGGAGAATTTAAATTTTTGGGTGAACTATACCTTAGAATTCCGTGGTGGAAATGACACTGATGGAAATAAAATGTTTAAAGTTTTTGAAATAAATTGGCCGACTTCTTTTTCTTGCTAATCTAAGGCTAATTTCATAGCTAACATTTGATGTATCCTAAATACACATCATTAAATAACATTTTCCCTTTTTATGTAATTTGGCAAAATTACAATAAAAATACTGATAATAAGATAAAAATAGACAAAGTGTACAATAAAAATATTTTGCTCAAGTGATTTTTACCTTGATTTTTCTTTTTGTACTTCAAACATTACTTGTCTCATATATCTAAGGCATGCTTTTCAATTACACTTTTGTCAACTTCGTTAAAAAGTACAGTAACCTTTGAAAAAACTTAATTAGGGACCAAATAGTTTATTTGTCTAAATTAAAAAAATATACCTCCATCCATCCCTATATATATACTCCGATCAGCCACAACATTAAAATCACCTGCCTAATATTGTGTTGTTGGTGCTAGATGGGCTGGTTTGAGTATTTCTGTAACTGCTGATCTCCTGGAATTTTCACACACAACAGTCTCTAGAATTTACTCTGAATAGTGACAAAACAAAAAATGTCCAGTTTTGTTGATGAGAGTGGTCAACAGAGAATGACCAGACTGGTTCGAACTGACAAAGTCTATGGTAACTCAGATAACTACACTGTATAATTATGGTGAGAAGAATATCTTCTCAGATTGCTATTCTTCTTGCTCAACCATGAGTGGGACAAGTACCAGCCATTGAAAACACCCATCTACTTTTTGCATGTTGTTTCATCATGTACTTAAAGCTACTCTTTCTGTTCAATAGCATTTATATTTAAAAGAGCATCTCAGTCAGCATCAAACCATACTGCAAAATCTGAGTTTGAGCAAGAAGGATCTACGGCAGACTCTGAAGATGAGGAGGAGGAAAACTCCAAAAGGAGAGGAAGAAAAAAGGCTGTTCCTGTGTTCTATAACTGCGAGTGGTGTAAAAAGTCTTTCAACTTTAAGTGTCGTCTGATAAAGCATAAGAAGGTTTGTGCCCTTATGCCGGGTAGAGAGCAGCGCTGCTCAGAGTGCTCCATGGCTTTTCCGACTCTAAAGAGTCTTCACCAGCACTGCACAGAAGCCCACGGAGGCCCACCGCCTAAACAGAGGAAAACAGAACTAGTGCCATGTGACATGTGTGACAAGACCTTTAAACACTCTTCAGGTGAGTGAAAATCCTTTGGGCTTTAAAACACTGTTCAGATGCAAGGAATTTTGTTTGAGCCATGGTGCAGTGGTTAATGCATGTGCTTCAGACACGTTGAACTGTGGTGCTAATGTGGGTGTCGCAGGTTTGAATACAGTCTGCAACATGACTTGATCCCATCCCAGACCTCTCTCCAAACAATAATTTCATGTCTTAGTCTACAATAGCTGACTAAGACATGAAATTAGTCTATAAAAATTCTGATTAAATGACAATTATTGCCTTTTTTAAATTTTTTTATTTATTGGTGTCTTCAGATATTTATTAGGTTGAAAAATGGCATTTGCCACAAATCGATCTTAGATCAACACTGTGCTGATGCTTTTCATGCTTACATTGCTTTCCTGTTGCACAGGCCTGTTGTACCATAAACGCACTGAACATTTCGAGGAGAGGCCATATGCATGTGAGGAGTGTGGGGCGAAGTTTGCCGCCACCTCATCCCTGAAGAACCACATGCGTCTGCACACAGGAGAGAAACCCTTCCAGTGCAAACACTGTGACATGAGCTTCTCCGTGGCCGCTGCTCTGTCCTACCACACCAAAAGGAAACATGCTGAGGGTGGGACCATTTGAATGTTTGTTTGTTTAAAACTGAAATGTGTACTTTCTGTGCAGCTAGCTTCACCAAAGAGAATTGCAAAAATAATCACTGTTTTCAAACAGATTCCAGAAAACTCCCCCATATTCCATTGGTTGTACAACCAGATAATCCTGCCCAGGGGTTAAATTGGGATTTGTGATGTGATGGAACTCTATTACCGAGTGGGGCGGCTTTGGGATATGGGGGGTGGTGCTACGCATTCCTTCCCACTGATTGAACTGCTTGAAGCGGGCAGCGGAGCACATGTGCGCTTAAAATAATGCCGCTCTTGACGAATTATAGCGGAAAAGGTTCTGAGGAGAAAACAGACTGGTCTATTTTTTTTCTTTTGGAAACAAAGGTGCCGAAACATAGTTCCGGAACATTCCAGCCCCAATTAACACCTGGTCCTGGACTCCTGCCCTAAACTCACACCATTGGTCGAGCCAATGTTGCTCTGTCTGGCTGGATGAATGCTCAGTGTTTGATTGTGCTGGAATGTTTTAATAGCACCATAGCGTTACACTTTTAGATGAAAATCAACCAGCAGATGGTTTACTTACTTGCAAATTTCTATTTGATTTGATTTGAACATAGACATCCCAAGAACATCCCAAGACCGATGCAAGTAAATCACTCGTATAGGCGATTAGCCACTGGCTGGTGAATGTTTAGATTTCACTTGTCAGTGATTGAGTAATATAGTGGGAAAGAAGAGATCCTTTTAATGTGTGTTGCAGTAAAAGTTTAGTTTGACGTGTTCCATATAACGTGTATCCAAAGACGACATCCACGCAATCCATTTGTCATTTAATAATGTCTCTGTTAATACCCTTTATATTCTTTATAGTAAGTTATAACTGAAATACACCCAAAGAAATCAAATTCAAATTGAAATTCGAATAGAATCAAATCCAGAGCTTGCGAATCGGAATCAAATAGGTAATTATGTATCAATACCAAGCCCTAATACTTACAGTTCAGTCATGACAAATCTATTATAAATTTAAGGTGTTACAATGGATATGACAAGTTGGCAAGTTCAGTCATGGTGAACTAGATCTGTTTACACTGCTTCAGAGCAAGTATGAAGACTTGCTACTGATAGAATATACACAGACATGTTGGTTGAGCATGTAGGACATGCTGCTGCTGCACAGTTAGACATAACATACAATCCCCTTGAAGCAGATCTTGAAAAGTGATGCTGGGGAGGAGGAGGGTTTCAGAGAGAAAAATGGCATAGTGCTGCAGTGAAACCTTCAAACAAGGTCATTTAAATGTTAGACAAAGATGGAGTATGCAGATTGATTGACTAACAAATTACATGTTCATTGGACCTTTCATTAAGGATGTAGATTTTACAAGAATTGATTTTAACATCAACACATTTAAACACATCAGCTTTAATCATATTATCAGATCACTTTCAAATGATATTTTTTAAAGAGTACACTAACGCTACTAAATCTTGCAACTGCAGGTAAAATGTACTGTTGTCAGTACTGTTCCGCCTCATTCGCACAGTCTATTGAACTGACACGTCACGTCCGCACACACACGGGAGACAAACCGTACGTCTGCAGAGAGTGTGGGAAAGGTTTCAAACAAGCCAACGGATTGTGTGTCCATCTTCAGAACTTTCATAGTAAGCATCTTACACACACTTTCAAACATGACAAAGTGAGTCACATGTCCTATTTCCCTCTCATATACACAAACTAGCGATCAGACTTGTTATCTGTCACTGTCAGATATTACAGAACCTCACGATTGTCAGAAGTGCCGGGTGAGCTTCTCTTCACTGGACGAACTACGACAGCACATTCAGGAAGTCCATCCAAAAGAGCTACACCAGTGTTGTAAGTGTAGCAAGATCTTCAACAGTGAAGCAAATCTGGAGAAACACACAAGCATTCATGACGGCAACAAACCCTACAGCTGCAAGACCTGCAATAAGTCCTACCAGGTAGAACCGCTGTTTACAGTGGAATCTATATCAATGTAACCCTATTTTTTTTTTTAAACAAGCAAGTACAATGCCCTCAAAAAGTATTTTGATACTTTTTCTTTAAAGAGAGAAACAAGCACACTTATCAAGCAAAACATTTCACAAAAATGTGGGGGGAAAAGGTTTTTTAGATTTTATAATATAAAATAGATATACAGTTCAAAATGAAGACAAAAAGTATTTGGGCATGACTGCATGTCCAAATACTGGATACATTCACTAAAATTCACCTTGACTCCAGTTGGTTAAAAGTAATAAAAAAAGTATAAAAGTTTAAACTCAGAATAAGCTCTTGCATCATTTGTTTCCTGATGCCAGTTGGTTTAATATTTTGTATCTAATCCAGTGACATACATTTTTTAGTGTGGCTTGAGTTTCTAAATACTTTTTGGCACCACTGTGTATATACACTCATGCAGGGCAAAAGTTGGCAGTGTATATTATTAACACTTAAGTTTATTACTGGCCCTTAATGAATGTTTTTCCAACACAGACACTCTCTGGCCTGTGGTACCACAATCGCACTGCCCATCCCGAGAGCATCTTTGCCCAGGGAAACAACCCCATCAAATCCCTGCTCCAGTGCAACAAGTGTGACAAGACTTTTAGCAACCGAAATAGTCTGTTAAAACACCAAATAACCAATCACACAGGTAAGAAAGGTCCAATGATACTTGCTCTTTTAATAGTAATTAATTGTTTGATTTGAACAAACCCCTAACCCTAAGTATTAAACTTCCTGCCTGCACTGGTTGTGCTACAGACATGAATGATACCTTGAATTGTGTGGCTCATTAAAGGGATAGTTTACAAAAAAATTCAAATTCTCTCATCATTTACTCAATCTTATGCCATACCTTATTACTTTCATAAAAGTAATCCGAAAGGCTCCAATGGTTAAATCCATGTCTTCAGAAGCTATATGATAGGTGTGGATAAGAAACGGATCAATATTTAAGTAATTTTTTACTATATAAATCTCCTATTTAACTTTCACATTCTTCTTTAGTTTTTATAGAATTCGTTGGGCATATCTCCACGTGGGCCTGGGCTGTTCAAAGTTGAAGATTTATAGTACATAAGGAATTAAATATTGATCTGTTTCTCACTCACACCTATCATATTGCTTCAGAAGACAAGCATTTAACCACTGGAGTCATATGGATTAATTTTATGCAGATTTCTGGAGATCAGCCACCATTAACTTGCATTGTATGGACCTACATAACAGAGGTGGGTAGAGTAGCCAAAAACTGTACTCAAGTAAAAGTACAATTACTTTAAAAAAATTATTACTCAAGTAGAAGTAAAAGTACCAACATAAATAATTACTTGAGTAAGAGGAAGAAAGTATACAATTAAAAGAGTGCTCAAGTAGTGAGTAACTCTTTACCTTCACAAACGACATAATAGACATTTACTCCCCTATATTCCATTACATAATACACATTGAACATGTACTACAGAATTATTATTAATGGAAATTCTGTCATCATTCACCATCATATTGTTACAAATATTAGACAGAATGTTTGCCTGAGTCACAATTTACTTTCAGTGAATGTTTATATATATATATATATACATATACAGTATCTCACAAAAGTGAGTACACCCCTCACATTTTTGAAAATATTTGATTATACCTTTTCATGTGACAACACTGAAGAAATGACATTTTGCTACAATGTAAAGTAGTGAGTATACAGCTTGTATAACAGTGTAAATTTGCTGTCCCCTCAAAATAACTCAACACACAGCCATTAATGTCTAAACCGCTGGCAACAAAAATGAGTACACCCCTAAGTCAAAATGGCCAAATTGGGCCCAAAGTGTCAATATTTTGTGTGGCCACCATTATTTTCCTGCACTGCTTTAACCCTCTTGGGCATGGAGTTCACCAGAGCTTCACAGGTTGCCACTGGAGTCCTCTTCCACTCCTCCATGACGACATCACAGAGCTGGTGGATTTTAGAGACCTTGTGCTCCTCCACCTTCCGTTTGAGGATGCTCCACAGATGCTCAATAAGGTTTAGGTCTGGAGACAAGCTTGGCCAGTCCATCACCTTCACCCTCAGCTTCTTTAGCAAGGCAGTGGTCGTCTTGGAGGTGTGATTGGGGTCGTTATCATGGTGGAATACTGGCCTGTGGCCCAGTCTCTGAAGGGAGGGGATCATTCTCTGCTTCAGTATGTCACAGTACATTTTGGCATTCATGGTTCTCTCAATAAACTGTAGCTCCCCAGTGCCGGCAGCACTCAGACCATGACTCTCCCACCACCATGGTGGAATACTGCCCTGCGGTCCAGTCTCTGAAGGGAGGGGATCATGCTCTGCTTCAGTATGTCACAGTACATTTTGGCATTCATGGTTCCCTCAATGAACTGTAGCTCCCCAGTGCCGGCAGCACCCCAGACCATGACACTCCCACCACCATGCTTGACTGTAGGTAAGACAGACTTGTCTTTGTACTCCTTACCTGGTTGCCACCATACACGCTTGACACCATCTGAACCAAATAAGTTTATCTTTGTCTCATCGGACTACAGGACATGGTTCCAGTAATCCATGTCCTTAGTATGCTTGTCTTCAACAAACTGTTTGTGGGCTTTCTTGTGCATCATCTTTAGTGCTTCCTTCTGGGACGACAGCCATGCAGACCAATTTGATGCAGTGTGCGGCATATGGTCTGAGCACTGACAGGCTGACTCCCCACCCCTTCAACCTCTGCAGCAATGATGGCAGCACTCATACGTCTATTTCCCAAAGACAACCTCTGGATATGACGCTGAGCACGTGCACTGAACTTCTTTGGTCGACCATGACGAGGCCTGTTCTGAGTGGAACCTGTCCTGTTAAACTGCTGTATGGTCTTGGCCACCGTGCTGCAGCTCAGTGTCATGGTCTTGGCAATCTTCTTATGTAGAGCAACAGTTCTTTTTTTTCAGATCCTCAGAGAGTTCTTTGCTATGAGGTGCCATGTTGAACTTCCAGTGACCAGTTTGAGGGAGTGTGAGAGCGATGACACCAAATTTAACACACCTGCTCCCCATTCACACCTGAGACCTTGTAACACTAACGAGTCACATGACACAGGGGAGGGAAAATTGGGCCAGTTGGGCCCAATTTGGACATTTTCACTTAGGGGTGTACTCACTTTTGTTGCCAGCAGTTTAGACATTAATTGCTGTGTGTTGAGTTATTTTGAGGGGACAGCCAATTTACACTGTTATACAAGCTTTACACTCACTACTTCACATTGTAGCAAAGTGTCATTTCTTCAGTGTTGTCACATGAAAAGATATAATCAAATATTTACAAAAATGTGAGGGGTGTACTCACTTTTGTGAGATACTGTATATATTGAAAGTGAACAGTGCGCGAGACTGTCAGTCCTTAACATTCTGCCTTACATATATTGTGTTCCACATAATACAAAGCATCACACTGGTTTGGAACAACATGAGGGTAGAGAAATGATGACAAAATATTAAACTGTGGCTGAGCTATCACTTTAAAGAGATAGATTTCCTTTCTTCTGTAGAACACAAATTTTAAAAGAATATTTTAGCTTTGTAGGCTAAAATGTTGATGCTCCAAAAAGCACAAAAGGCAGCATAAAAGAAATTCATAAGACTCCAATGGTTAAATCCATATCTTAAGAATTGATATGATAGTGTGGGTGAGAAATGGATCAATATTTGTCAATTTTTGCTAGAAAGCAGGGGATGATATGCAGAGAAGAATGTGAATCACAAGAAGAAGTATATAAAAATGATCTGTTTCTCTGTTTTTCATCCACACATCACTTATAGAAGATATTGATTTAACCACTAGAGTCTTATGGATTACTTTTATGCTGACTTATGTTTGTTTGTTTGTTTAGCTTTAAAATGTTGCCACCCATTCACTTGCTTTGTATGGACCTACAGAGCTGAGAAATTCTAAATTTGAATTCAGCAGATGAAAGAAAGTCATACACGTCTGGGGTGGCAAGAGTGTGAGTAAATAATGAGAATTTAAATTTTTTAGTGAACTATCCCTTTAAGGGCTCTTGTCAGATCTGGATGAATTTGTCAATAAGAAGAGAGGTTTGGAAAACCTTCTAGAAATTTTTACAGTGAAAACATGAAAATGTCCCACAAGGACATTATATATAATGCTGAAATATAAAACAAAGCAAGATCATGCTTTATTAATGCCTTCTTTCACTATTTCATAGCTTTAAAAGGCCTGTATGGATTCTTATTTCAGTGTATTTTCAGTGTCATATTTAGATAATTAGTTCTGTACAGCAGTACCACGCTCTCTCACTGCAGAGTACGCAGCCTACGTAGGGCACCAACTCCAGTTGCGGAACACTCACTGTGTCTGAAATCACCCCGTATCCACTATATAGTGTACTATTTCGAGTGTCTGCTATTTTGTAGGAGTGTCTGAATTATGAATGAGCCACTCGTTCCCTACTTTTGTTTACTCATTCTTACACATAATGCACTCAAATTTCAAGTGTACATTTTATGTACAATCGACAATGGTTAATTTCCCACAATCCACCATGGGGAAGACGTACAAGCTGGGAGTTTACTGCTTCCGTTACTCCTGCAATGTTTTATTTCATGCTGAATCTAGTAAATTACTTTTTGCCAAATCATTACTTAATTAAAATAACATAATAACATATAGAGAGACAAAACATACAGATACATTTTAAAATGTACTCTTTATTTGATCAAATGTGTTTACTCTTTATATTAACACACAGTATATATTACAAATGACAAACAGAATGAAGATTTATTGTATTAATATATGATTAATAAGAATAAAAAGTAAGGCCCAAGTATTTAAAAATTTCATACGTGACGTTTTTTCTGCAATAGCCCCAGAGCTCCTACACTCACGTCCGAATTCACTCATTTCGTTCACTTACTGCTGAGATATAGTGCACTAACAGTCATTCACTATATAGAAAATAGTGAATGAGTAAACGATTTCGGACACAGCCACTCTCTTCACCATACGTTTGCCTCGCGCCTGTACATCTAACATGCGCGCGCACCTCACTGTGCACGCACAGAAATGCTGTCTGTTTGCGCTCCGGTTGTCGATCAAGCGAATGGCAGTGGTTTACACTTAACTTGGATGTTTACATGAATTAATACAGTTAATCCACCTGAAGTAGATGCGATAGTTTCCAGCACCCACTGGAGGGTGCGGAGTAAATGCATAAATACAGCTTATGACATGCTGGATGTTGGACAAAGCACACTGATATATTGATGCACTGATTTAAAAATGTACACTTAAAAACTGTTTTCATAAGAGCCCAGTTACAGAATCACCCTGAAAATGACCATCTCATTACACAGAAAAGCCCACGTTAGAATTAGAACCAAAACTTACCTCAGCGTGCTGCCTTAAGTTGGAGCTGTGATTTTAATCTTGCAATATCAGCTTGTCTTGGTGTTAAATGAAGGCATTGCATGACGAAACTATATATTTTTTTCTCTGTGCGGAGCGAAGAAATTGTTTCACGTTGAAGAGTTTGATGATGCAGCACTGATGACTTGAGAGACAGCTAAGTGAACATCTTCTCTCGTAAAAGTCCCATATAATAATATCTCAATAAATTACACATTAATTAAAACTATACCCAGTATTGTAACGACAGTAACACCACCCATTGTAGAGAAGTGAAAGTAAAAAAAATCATTAGAAATTTTCTTGAGTGAGAGTAAAAAGTACCCACTTTTAAACCTACTCTAAAAGTAAATTTTTTTCCCAAAAAGTTACTCAAGTAAATGTAGCGTGTTACTGCCCACCTCTGTTACATAGCCGAGATATTTTTTTAAAGTATAAATTTGTGTTCTGCAGAAGAAAGTGACATCTGGGATGGCATGAGGGAAAGTAAAGAGAGGAGAATTTTCATTTTTGGGTGAACTATCCCTTTAACTGTGTGTTATATATAATTTTTACCTGCTGAACAATGAAATGGGAAAAAGAATCTCTAAGATTTGCTTTGAAGGAGGCACCCGAATATCATATTTTAATGGGAAGGATCTTTTGACTAATAAGCAACCACCAAAAATACGTTTGCAACTACATAACAACACCCTCGCAACAGCATAGCGATGAGTTAAAAGACTACTCAGAACACCTTAGCAACCACATCATAGCTTCCTGACAACTACTCAGAACACCTTAGCAACCACATCATAGCTTCCTGACAAACACCCTAAAATTGAGGTGGCGAATCTAGCACATGCAAGCACCACTTAAATTTTCTTCAGAAAATAAAAAATCTTAAGATAAGATGCAGCATTTCATTTACACAGAACAAAAGCTTAAAATCTAAACCTACCTAAAAATTTTATCACAAACTTTATTTTATACAAATCTCGTTATATCTGTGTTCTAAAAAGTTTTTTTTTATGGTTTATAAATCATTCTCTCTCTTGCAGGATGCTGTTACCGTTAGTTCCATCATACATGGTGCAATAGTGTTCTGTTGATCTGGGTGTGATTTTCAGAGGTGCATTTGTGGAAGTGTGTGAATTGTGGCCGCACTCTGACGAGCGAGCAGGAATTACAACAGCACACCTGCAGTGGCCAGTTGAGTCAGGGCAGCTCTGTGTTTAGCTGTATGGTCTGCTCTCTCCACTTCCCCTCAGAGCCGGAGTTCCAACAACACTTCTTGTCCAAACACCTGCAGGTCATGCAGGAGGAAGTGCAGTCAGAGGCCTCCAGCTCGCAAACGGTAACACCAGAGCCTGTTACGAACTCTCCTACAGTGTTGCATTTTTGAATTTTTTTGGCTTTTATTAGGGCTGTATTTAATGTGTTAATTTGCTTCGATTAATTACATTAAAAATAATGTGCTAAACAAATGAACGAAAATGAATCATGCCTACAGACCCCTAAATAAGTTGAATAAAATGAAGTATTTTCCTACCATTGGAGCAATTCAAGCCTGGAGTTCATGCAACTTTGTGTTTTTGCAAGCCGTGTCAGCAGGGGGCAGTCAGTGTGCCTCAACAAACTTCACAATCAGCACAAACACAGAAGGAGAATCGGTCACATCAGATGCATTTGTGACAGTTGGACGATCCACAAGAGAATGCAGAGAGACTCGATTTTCAAAGTTTCAGATCGCCTGTTGCTACTCCCAAGCAGAGATGCTGTCAGCTTTCTGAAAATCAGCTTTCTCAGTTGAAAAATAACGTCCAAGCGGGGGTATTTCTCCCTATTTCACGGTAGCCGGTGCGGAAGAGTCGATCACTATAGAAACCGCAATGTCCTCCGCCATTTTAAGCACCCATTGTGTAATTAATCAGTCTGTTGTGTCTCCCAGCTTTGATGAGCCGTAAAGCTGAAGTTGTTCGTTTAAAGCAGTTTAAAGCAATTCCCTAGCTTTAGTAATATAGTAGTAATACAAGTGATCACAAAGTTATGTTGCATTTAAACACTGGCTGATGCGGATTCATTTCAAATCACCTAACTGGCTCATATTACACATAAAATTATCTTTTGCCACCACTTGCTGGCTAACTTATGTAATGTGAAAAAGACAAACGGTAGCTCTTAACATGCACTACTCTTACACTTTAGTTTAGAACAGCACGAACACAAGTATATATAAAGTGTATATATACACAGTAAGTATATATATATATATATATATATATATATATATATATATATGCACTTACCGACCACTTTATTAGATACACCTGTACAGCTACTTATTTATGCAAATACGGGTCAGGAGCTTCAGTTAATGTTCACATTAGCCATCAGAATGTGGGAAAAATTTGATCTCAGTGATTTACATTTATGCATTTGGCAGATGCTTTTATCCAAAGCGACATACAGTGCACTTATTACAGGGACAATCCTCCCAGAGCACAAGGACACAATGGTGGTGGCTGTGGGGATCGAACCAGCGACCTTTTGATTAACAGTTATGTGCTTTAGCCCACTACGCCACCACCACTCCCAGAACAGTAGTTATAGTAGAAATACTCAAACCAGCCCGTCTGGCACCAACAATCATGACACGATCCAATTCACTGAGATCACAATTTGTTTTTATTGGCTGATTAGATAATCACATGAATAAGTAGGTGTACAGGGGTAACTAATAAAGTGGTCACTAAATCTATATATGTATGTATATTATATCGGTCCATCCAAATCATGCAGTTTCCAGCCTTAAAGAAAAAAGAATAGTTCACCAAAAATGTAAAATAATTTTTATCATTTCTCACCCTCATGTTGTTCCAAACTCATATGATTTCTTTCATATGTGGAAGACAAAATGAGGAATAATGACTTAAATTTCAGTCTATTCCTCACACAAAGCTGGCATAAAGCTTCAGAAGACTTGGTGTATACTGTAGGTCATTAAGTCAAATGGATTACTATTGTGGTATTTTGGAGTTTTCTTTTTTCTTTTTTTTTTCATTGTATGGAGAAAAGTAGTGTAAATATTTGGCCTAACTTCTTATGAGTTCCACTGAAGAAAGAGAATCATACCAGTTTGGAAGGACATGAAGGCCTGTAAATAATAACAGTAAACTTTTTCTTCTTTCAGTAAACTGACAATTTAAGTACTTTCTTGTTCATAATGGAGGCTCTTTTGTGGTTTTCCTCAATTTGACCCACATGTGACTCTTTCCAGGTGATTCAGTGTGAGGATGCGGTCGGTCAAGAGGCAGAGCAAGTGATTAGCCTCGGCCAATCCCAGATTGAGGGGTCACCACAGGTGTTTGTTGCTCTCAGTGATCAACAAGAAACACCTGCTGGCTCAGGGATCATGGCTGTCAGCATGGAAGATTTACTGAATGGGACGGTCACTTTTATTTGTGAGGAGGGTCAATGAAATTAACTGTATCTAACTGGACTACAACCTACTGTCAGATGAGCACTCATACACTACCAAAATAAATATAATGCTCTTATTCAGTATTTTTCCAGCAGAAATATAAAAACATCCTTAAAACAAGATACATTTATTTGAAAATGAAATTAACTTTAGATATTAAGTATTTTTTTCAGAGAAATCTGAGGTTTGTGCTTAAAACAAAAACTATTTGTTACTGGGGTCAGAAAAGTAAACTTAATTTAGTAGGGATTTTATTTTTCTTATACTATTGGAAACATTTATCTGGGATAGTAGGATAGTTTACACAAAAATGAATTCTCTCATCATTTACTCTCATGCCATCCCAGATGTGTATGACTTTATTTCTTCTGCAGAACAAGAATTAAGATTTTTAGAGGAATATCCCCACTCTGTAGGTCCACACAATGCAAGCGAATTGTGGCCATAAGTTTGAGGCTCCAAAAAGCACATAAAGGTAGTATAAAAGTAATCCATAAGACTCCAGAGGTCTTCAGAAGCGATATGATAGGTGTGGGTGAGAAATAGGTCCCTATTTAATTTCTTTTTTACTATAAAGTCTCCTCCCTGACCAGTAGGTGGCGATATGCACAAAAATGTGATCATGTCGCTTCAGAAGTTATGGATTAATTTATTTTGCATTTTTAAGCTTTTTGGAGTTTCAAAATTACTATGATTTTTTTTTTTTTTTGTTCAGCTGAAGAAAGCCATACACATGACTGGCATAAGGGTGAGTAAATGAGAGAATTTTCATTTTTGGCTGAACTATTCTTTTAATATCATGTCATTTTGCTTCAAGTAAATAATTTAAGGATGTTTAGATTGTTTTACTGGAAAACAAGACATAACTACTGATTGAGAACATTTTAAAGTGCAGGCCCCTGTTTCTACACCAGAATACATGTAACTAATGGGTTTAAACCAAGTGATTTCAACATCAGGCTGCAACACATAGAATTACTGGATTGTTACTGTTTTACAATGGCATTAATTAGTAGAAACATTTTGTATATCAGTTTTAATTTACACAGGCTTCAATGTCAGTCATTTGATTGTTTTGCTCTCGCTAATAAGAGCTAAGAGTAAGCAGGCAAAATCCATCATGTAAAAAAAAAATCACAATTTCAGTGTCTTTGCCATTAGTGAGATCTGAATATTTTTTTACCTCTGACTAAGTATGTTCATACAGGTCTGTCTGTATTTATTGAAGGTTTTCTGAAAAGGACAAACACATTTTAGATGAGCAAATAGCCATTTAAATTAGTTATCAAAGCACATATCTACCTCTGCCCTTGAGTGTTATGTACGATTTTGGTGTTTCTGGTATGCAATGATAAGACTTTGGAATGTTTCACAATGCTTTACTATTGCGGCTCTAAAAATAATAATCTTACATAAAATATTTTATGACGAACCTGACTGTCTCTACACCTATATATAAATCTGATGAATGTAGTTTTAAATACATCATGAGAAATTTATGTGAGAAAATGTTACTTTTCAGTTTGATATTAATTTCAACATTTAAACCATGTGCAATTGCTGCTTTGGTAAATGTTTTGTCACAGGCAAACCCAAAGGAGTGCTTAATTGGCAATGTATAATCAAAATGTTTTTTACAGAATGCCACAAAACATTAGGAATAAAAACAATAGTTTACTGTTCATAAGGTAGATCACACAAGTCCTCAAATACTTTTCATACAATATAGAATAAACTATCCTCAAAAATATTGTTATTGATATGCCAATATTATAAATTCACAGACCTCAACCATGAGTCTTTTTCTACATAAAATCTCATTGACTGACCAAATTGTGCAATTACATAGATAGAAAAATTGCAACAGCACACTTATTGCATCATAAGAATTGTTCTCCAAACAGTAACGTAAACTTCAGATTTTTTCCCTTTTAGATTAAATACAAGCATACTCTTAACATATTTCCAATTTACAGTATGCATTAGTAATACACTCATATTACAGGTTTGCACTGTCAAATCACAATCTGGATTAAATTACAATGTTGATGGTGATTCAATCTGGGACCTTAGAACTACACTTAAGAATGATAGTGGTCTACTCTGTAATCTAAAACACAGCACGTTTAATATTTATCACAGACATACTGGATCAATATATTGAAATACAATATAAAGAAATCCACTAGTACTTGCTTTATACATACTTTTAAATAAGCATCAGATGCCCACATTTTTTTATTTGCACAAGTTTACAATATCACAATAAGAGTATTTCCCAGAGTGCCTCAAATGTCCAGAGTTACCAGTGCATATTAAAATAACATCATAAAAAAACAACAGATCTCAATCAATCTTGAAAAATTTTTCAGCTAGTTGCTTGTATATGTATCAAACTCAACTAATTCAAAAATACACAAATATATTATTAATTTACAATGTACCAGTATGTCCAGTTTCAGAAGTGGTGATACTTAAAAGTGCATTAAGTGATTTATGTTTTGCTGGATATTATCTGTCCTCTCAAACAACTGATAAAACAGTTGGGATTTTAAACTGACCGCATATATTAATCACATACATTCAATATAAATAATTCATATATAATAATTCAAATAAATATACAGTTGAAGTCAGAAGTTTACATACACCTTAGCCAAATACATTTAAACTCCTGACATTTAATCGTAGAAAACATTCCCTTTCTTAGGTCGGTTAGGGTCACTATTTTAAAAATGTGAAATGTCATTATAATAGTAGAGAGAATTTTTTATTTCAGCTTTTATTTCTTTCATTACATTCCCAGTGGGTCAGAAGTTTAAATACACTTTGTTAGTATTTGGTAGCATTGCCTTTAAATTGTTTAACTTGGGGTCAAACATTTAGGGTAATCTTCCACAAGATTCTCACAATAAGTTGCTGGATTTTTTTTCCCATTCCTCCAGACAGAACTGGTGTAACTCCTGCAACAAAGCACCCCCCACAACATGATGCTGCCACCCCCATGCTTCACGGATGGGGTGGTGTTCTTCAGCTTGCAAGCTTCACCCTTTTATGGCCAAACAGTTACATTTTTGTTTCATCAGACCAGAGGCCAAGATCTTTGTCCCCATGTGTACTTGCAAACTGTAGTCTGGCTTTTTTATGGTGGTTTTGGAGTAGTGGCTTCTTCCTTTCTGAGCAGCCTTTCAGGTTATGTCCATATAGGACTCATTTTACTGTGGATACAGATACTTGTCTACCTGTTTCCTCCAGCATCTTCACAAGACCCTTTGTTGTTGTTCTGGGATTGATTTGCACTGTTTTCACCAAACTATGTTCATCTTTAGGAGAAAGAATGCGTCTCCATCCTGAGCAGTATAATGGCTGCATGGTCCCATAGTGTTTATACTTGCGTAGATGAATGAATGTGGTACCTTCAGGCATTTGGAAATTGCTCCTGAGGATGAACCAGACTTGTGGAGGTCCACAAATTTGTTTCTGAGGTCTTGGCAGATTTTTTTAACATTTTCCTATGATGTCAAGCAAAAAGGCACTGAGTTTGAAGGTAAGCTTTAAAATACATCCACAGGTACACCTCCAATTGACTACAATTAGCCTATCAGAATCTTTCCCAGAAAAATAAAGGCACAGTTAGCTTAGTGTATGTAAACGTCTGACCCACTGGAACTGTGATATAGTCAATTAAATGTGAAGCAATCTGTCTGTAAACAATTGTTGGAAAAATGACTCGTGTCATGCACAAAGTAGATGTCCTAAAAACGACTTGCCAAAACTAAGGTTTGCAAATATTAAATCTTTGGAGTGGTTAATACATTTGTTTTAATGACTTCAACTTAAGTGTATGTAAACTTCTGACTTCAACTGTATATAGTAAGAATATAATAAATATATCTCTCTCTCTCTCTCTCTCTCTCTCTCTCTATATATATATTCAATTATGTATATTATTATTATATCTATCTATCATCTACTGTGTGTGTATACATATATGTGTGTGTGTATATATATATATATATATATATATATATATATATATATATACACACACACATATATTTCAGATATTTGGTCGCCACAGCAATTGAGTTTGTTTTTCAATTGAGCATCGCACAGGATGCATTCTTGTGTTCTGTCTGAGATATTTTTTATCATATTGTCTCGTTTTCTACATCATAAATGCTGCACTTTTAGAAAGCTGTGTCAAGCTTAAAGTAGTTGAAACTATGGCAATCCCAAATTTCAAAAATTGGGAAATATTGTTGTGCTTTATCCAACTGTCAAGAATGCGTCCTGCGTGACTGGCTCTCATTCTGTGGCTGTGCTGCCTATGATGTTTTGTGAGGCTCGCTGACTGCCCCCTACTGATGTGTCTCATAAAAAAAGAAGTTAAATGTACTTAAAGGGATAGTGCAACCAAAAAGTAAAATCATTTACTCACCCTCATGCCATCCCAGATGTGTATGACCTTCTTTCTTCTGCAGAACCCAAATGAAGATTTTTAGAAGAATATTTGATCTCAGTAGGTACATAAAAGGCAAGTGAAAGGGTGCCAACTTTTTGATGCTTAAAAAAAGCACATATAGCCATTATAAAATTAATTCATATGACTCCAGTGGATTAATTAATGTCTTCTGAAGCTAAATGCTAGATGTGTAAGAAATCAATATTTAAAACTTTTTTACTAGAAATTCACAAGGGTCAAGGTCAAACACATTGGAACATTTACACGAGAACTGACAGAGGAGCATAGATAATCATGCATATGCCTCATTCGACTGGTTTGGATATATCAACTGCGGCGCCATCTTGGAATGGTCAACAAGGAGAGCTCTTTGAATCAGTTTGAATGCAAGTGAATGAGTGTAAGAGATGCCTCAGACCGAGCTCCTTGCTCAGATCATTGCATATACTGCTTTTGTGTAGAAACAGTATTGCAGTCCATAGAAACAGCTGGTAATAAGGTATCTACGTATGAATGTCTGCAGAGGAGGCTTACATGCTTACGTAACGAAAGAGGCAGTTTATACTCCACCCTCGTCATCGTACAAACCTCAAGCTGGCCAGAAGCGAACATTTTTGGTGAAACAGGTTTTAAATATTGATCTTTTTCTTACACACTTAGCATTTCGTTTCAGAAGATTAGACCACTGGAATGGACCTAAAGAGCTGCAATATCCGTCTAAAAATCTTCATTTGTATTCTGCTTAAGAAAGAAAGTACTACACACTTTATTTTTGGGGGAACTATTCCTTTATATTGCTCTAATGGTAGGAAAATACATACTTTTATTACTGAGTTTACCTATGGGTCAGGAGGCATCATTAATTGCATACATTTTTTTTACATGTTATTTTTATATAATTGCACTAAATTGACGTGTTAAATCGACAGCCCTACTACTAATATTGTTTATTTTCATTAATAACATTATGAAAATAATAGATTTTCCCACATTTGCAAATACTTGTGGTCCTTTCCCAAACACAAGCCATTGGTTCAAGCAAACAATGTTTTGATACAACAACTTTTTTGTAAATCATTCTGTAAATGGTTTACTTAAAATTGTCTCTGACACTGACATTATTTTAGATTGAATAAGTGACACACTTGAATTTAAATAGAAAAATGTCTTAGTGCGCTTTAAAGAAATCACATTTCATCAGTTCCTCAAAGTAGTGCTTTACCGTTCAGTGGTCTAATCTCTGTTCAAGTTCAGAGCCCTAAATTGAAGCTTTAGTTTTCAGCTAGTAATCTTCTTTTTGGGCATCAAAGCATTAGTAATTTGGTTCATCACCACCAAGGCAGGAAACAGTGGCAGCAATAGGAAGATGTACCACATTGTTCCTTTTACCGTGGCCTGAAACCAGTCTGTAAACATGGCTGACATGATAGTGATGGTGGCCAACAGGTAGGCCACCAGGCCACAGGTGCGATGGTACAGTCTCAACCTTGGAAATGATCGGGTGCTGATAAGTGTGGGAAACAGAAGAAAGATGCCACTGGCCGCCTGTAGCGCAGTAGCAGCCATTGTACCAACTCCCAGTAGACTGTGCCAGGAGGTAAAGTGAGAAAGCTCTGATACATTCTTGCTGGCCACCATGAAGCTGAAGCCTGTAGCTCCTAACACCAGCAGCAAGGCCTGGAAGAACCAGTGCAGACGGACCTTCCATTTACGGGATTTAAAGCAGAACGGACTACCCTCAGCAGAGAAGAGAAGGATGCCCTCTGTCATGCACAGGCCAAACTAAAATAGGAGAGAGAGAGAGAGATGGGCAGGTTTTGTTATAATTAGTTACTTTGATCTAATTCATTTTATGTACATAAGTGGTGTAACACATTACATTTTAACTTCTTGTGAAAAAGATAGTATAGTTACTGACTTTCTATAAAATTAATTTAAATTTCTTTACTTGGGTTACACATTTCTAAAATAATATTACTTGATGTAGATCATTTTTAAAACGGTTTATTTTAAATTTAATAATATATATATACAAATATAAGTAAATTATATTCATATGTATATTATATTAATTCACTCACAAACGATTAATTGGAGAGATGAACGTTGAAATACAGACATTATTTTGAGTGAAAAAACAAAACAAAAAATCTACAAAAAGTGTTTTAGAACATAACTTAAAATAATTAGTAATGTAAATAATTTTCTGATGAATCTCTGTTTTAAATTTCTGATCAATCAGTAAATTTAAGTAATCTGATTATATTTTTAGACAAGTAATTGGTAATTTGTAGTGGACTACTTTTTTGAGTAGCCCAGAACTGTCAGAATGTTTGATTAGGACCAAAACATACTTGACACAATTATGTTTTTAGTTGCGTGAGTTCAATTTAAAACATTGCATTCCAAAGCCAATTTGTGATACATTTTCAGCATTGCCACTCCACGACATATGATGGTAACTCTATCACCTCTTTGAGGGCTGTTCAAACTGTGTTTTTGCATCTGTGTGCACTGTTTTTCCAATTTTTTTTCAGTGTAAACTTGCTAGATAGATGTCTTTGACCTTGATCTTGTTGTTTATACGGTGTCTTACACATAAGTGCAGTGGTTTAAGACACCGGGTTAAGTTAAAAGAACACAAATAAAAATGTGTCTCCAGACACCTGCGTCCTGTTGCATTCATTGTTCTGCATCTAGCTTTTTTTAACACAAAAAAGTATTCAGTGTGAACGGCCCCTAAAAATGCACTTCTTGCTCATCTAGACTACACACTGCCAATGGATTGGCAAAGCATTTGTATACTTGCATAGAGTTGCTTATACTTATTACCTTTTGTTGTCAGAACAATCAACACATTAACATATGATCACACACATTTAATTAATAAATATTTTACTCTACATACACAGGTTAATAATTTCATGTGCAAAAAGGTTAGCTAATCATAACAAAACAAAAGAAAGCTAGGGGTTCAACATAGGTCAAAATGTGAGAATGTCTATCCGGTCATCACAAACCATTAACTGCATTACTGGTACGCAAGTGAAATGCACCCACACAGCTCTTTGTAATCAGCATCAGTGGAACCAGATTCCCACTGCAAACTTGCAGCTGAGGTTAGTTTTGTAAATTCCTTTGTATTCCACCACACTCAATTCATTATTTAAAAGAGACATGCATATTTAATTATTTCTTATAGAGGCTTCGTCACTGAGACACATTGTTCCACAGTGGAAATTAAAGTGATAGGATTCACTGTTAAAAGGATAGTTCAACCAAAAATGAAAATTCTCACATCATGAATTTACCCTCATGACATCCCAGATGTGTATGATTTTTAAAAGAATATTTCAACTCTGTAATTATCTGTCTTAATAAAAGTGTATGGTACCAACATTTTAAAGCTCCAAAAGTACATAAAGGCAGCATACAAGTAATCCATAAGATCCCAGTGGTTAAATCCATGTCTTCAGATATGATAGGTGTGGGTGAAAAACAAATCAATATTTTTAATTTTTTACTATAAATCTCCGCTTTCACATTCTTGTGTATTTGGTGATTCGCAATCTTTGTGCATATCGCCACCTACTGGACAGGGATGATAATTTATAGTAAATAAGGGCTTTCTCATCCACATCTTTCATATCACTTCAGAAGACATGGACTTAACCACTGGAGTCGTATGGATTATTTTTTAGCTGCCTTTATATGCATATTTTTCTATTTTTTTTATTTATCAAATTTTTGGTCACCATTCACTTGCATTGTATATGCCTAAAGAGCTGAGATCTTCTGAAAATCTTCACACAGTAAGTAAATTATGAGAAAAGTTTTATCTTTGGGTGATGTTGAAAAATGTTATTGAAGTTATTGAATTTTGTAATAAAATGTGCTGGATTGTGTAAAACAAAAGCATGAGTACAGTGATGACTTACCCCAAGTGACATGCAGATGGGATGCCAAGAGAAAAGACCTGTATGAGAACAAGAGTTTACTTTTATAACATTTCAACACTTTTTACAATATATTCAATTAATAAAGCATTATTGGTGATGGTATCAAATGCTAATATCATGCTACTCTGATATACTATGGTAGTTAAGTGTACTTCAAGGTTCTTCAAAGAATACAGTGGAATTACCTTACCATGTTAAATGTCTAAAAAAAATAAAATAAAAATAAAAATAAAAACAGCACTACCATGGTACTCTCTGGTACTTTGTTATTCCATGGTACTGAGTGATTAACATATTGCTGATTACAGGGCCAGTGGTGGCTCAGCGGTTAAGGCTGAACCCCCCTACTGACCGAAAGGTCGGGGTTCAAGCCCCAGCACTGCCAAGATACCACTGTTGGCCCTATCTGCTCCAGGAGTGCTGTTTATGGCTGACCCTGCGCTCTGACCTCAGCTTAGTTGGGATATGCAAAAACAACTGCATTTCATTGGCTCTGTACCAATGAAATTGGATCTTATCTTATTAACATATTCATAAACTATGGTTTTTAAATATTAAATATTAACATATTCATAAACTATGGTTTTTAAATGGTAGTAAAAAAAAACCGTTGTACTATCATGGTATGATATATCGCTATATTATTCCTATATTTTGTATTCATAAATAAATGTTCTCGACATACTAGTCTGTTAAGCAGCATCTAATGTGACGGAAATTAAAGGAATGTTCCGTGTTTAATACAAATTAAGATCGGTCGAAAGCATTTGTGGCATAACATTGATTTCCACAAAAATAAATTTCAACTCCTCCCTCCTTTAAAAAACAACTAAGAACAAAATCGATGGAACAATGGAAGTGAATGGGGACATTTTTTGATGGTTTAAAGGCAGAAATGTGAAGCTTTATGAAAACACTTATATTAATTATTTGGTTAAAAATGGCATATTATTTGAGCTGTAAAGTTGTTAAATTTTTTTAACAGTCATTTTAGGGTTTACAGCATCGTCATGGCAATAAAGTTATAACATTGAATATAACTTAACACATACATTTTTAGTAAGCGATTTTATTAAACAAATCGTGTTTACATGCATATTGTTTGTCTCGCGGTATTTTAACGTTCAAAAATTGTCCCCAATTGACTTCCATTTTAAGAGCCTTACTGTAACCTCGATTTTTTTGCTTTGTTTGTTTTTAAGAAAAGAAGGGACGAGTAAAATTACATTTTCGTGGTAATCAACATTATGCCAGAAATAATGTCGAATGAGCTTAATTTGTATTGAACCCAGAATATTCTTTTAATAAAAGGGAGTCCAAACACATCATCACCATGGTCGTTTTTGATGGTGTTGAAATTTTAAACTTTCCTTTATTTCTATATATTATGTTCACACATAAAGTAAAACGATAATCTGTTAAGCATCATATAATGTGTGTTAATGATAGGCCTACCTATTAATAATTATTGGGGTGGCAAATGCTTTTTAAACAATGAAACTCAAGTAATCTAAACCAACAGAGTGTAATCAAAGCCGACAACAGATATGCAAATACAATGAAATAACTCACTCGTTCCTGGTCTGGACAGTATGGATGTCAGAATAACCAGACCGAATGAAATTATGTGCGCGGCGACCACAGAGACCCTGCGCAGACACACATAGAGCCAGAACTCCTGCATGCCGAAGCTCTCACCCACCGGACTGTACTCCACATCCAGTGATGAGCGAATCACTCTCGGCATTCCTGATGACTAGTTGGACATTTATCTAAAGCTTTAATCCAGATCACATATTACAGGTTTAGTCCTTCGGACGGAACCTTAGGTTAAATGTCTTAAACAAGGGCTTCGAACCTACAAACCTTTGAGATACCAGTCCAGAACTTCCCCACCATTCCCATGCTTCTGCTGCCATCCACTGAAAGCGAATAACTATTCCATACCATGTGCATTTGATATGATAAAGTTCTGCAGTAGTTGTCTTTATCTAGGTTATTAAAATCAAATCACTTTATTGTAACACGACTATATACACAAGTGCAACAGTGGGTGAAAGTCTTGTGTGCAGTTCCGAGCAACATAGCAGTCATGACAGTGACGAGACATATAACAATTTACAATAAACAACATATTTGCACAACACAATTTACATGTCAAATGTACACATAATTATACAACACAATAATACAAATACAAAACTATTATGACTACGGCTTCTGTCATTGTGATGTAGGCCTACACTAACACAGGTATACAGTACCAATGCCACACATTAAGACAAAAAATAAGTTTTAGCCTAAATTGCTCAGTATAAAATCCATACCAAGAGTCATTTCTTCAATTGAACTTCCCAAAGACAGCACGCGAGACTGCCCCAAACCTGATTTATCCCCTGAAGTCGAGTCCTTTAGATCAGAAATCTCGTCCATAAACACTTCAACATATTAACCCTTTCGTTTTAAAAGGAGAGTTGCTCGAAGGAAGGCTGTTTTTCCTATTGGGTGCCATTTTCGTGATTGAGACAGTAATACTTTCACAACATGTATTTCCTGGATGGGCAATACTATGGTAAAGGTTTGCTTCTTAATATTCATGAGCCATGCCTTTACTATTGGAAGTTCACGAGCGTAACCTGATAAATATAAAAAATTCAAGTGTTTGCCATTTGTTAGTTACGGAGGAACGTCTGCAAAACTTAATGAATATTAACCGAGGTCTAATTAAAATACATGAGCTGTTTCTTTGTAGTCGTAGGATTCGTACTTGCGTTTCCTGGATGATTGTTGTCATGGATAGAAATAAAGCGCTATAGAATGGCAGTTAACATGAAACGGGGGTCTGATGCAACGATCTGAAAGATTTTTTTGATTGGTCATCTTATTTTCCTGTGACGTAATAGGTTGGGAAGAGCAAATTATATTATCTTATTTTATTATAATGTTTCCTATACTATTATCGGTTTAAAAACCTTTTAGTGCAAGCCGTTGTCATCCAGACCGCTGATGAGCTGAAGCGAAAGTGAATGAGCGTGTGGTCACGTTGTACGTAGCCTTTCTCAGCGCAGGCAGCGATGGACCGTCATTTGTGATTACAGGATAGCACATTGTAATCATTTTCTTCTAGAGCATGGGCGGAGGTCTACTGGTGTCTCAGGTTCCAATCTCTGAATATAATAGATTTAAACAAGCATATTTCGTGTACAGATGGCAATGGTAAGTTATATATATATATAATGAAATTTGAATTCGGCCAAATGGATGATTCGGCTTGTAAACGCCCCCTCTGTTATTTCTCTTCCGACAGCATTTGTCGCCCAATAAATTTCATGGATGTACAAAATATTTTAAACGAGTGAACGATAGAGCAGGGAGACATCTGATGGCGAACAGGAGACTCTCTCTAACACACATGGCAGATCTCGTAATTTCTGTACACTTGGCAGAAAAGGCGTGGTGAATTTCTACAGTTATATATCCAGATCATATTTTAAACCAAAAATCAAAAGAAAAAGAGACTTTAGGAAACATTTTTTTTTCTTTCCATCAACTGAATGTCAATTAAATTCCTAGGTACATACTTTGAAGGAATAAGTTCATCCTAAAACAAAAATTATTTCATAATTTACTCTTCACTCAAGTTATCCCAGATGTGTATGAATTTCTTCTTCACAACACAATTTTTCTTATAGGAATATCAGCTCTGTTGGTCCATTCAATGCAAGTGTACGGAGACAAAAAACTTTGAAGGACTAAAAGGCAGCATAAAAGTAATCCATTTGACTCCAGTGTTTAAATCCATGTCTTCAGAAATAGGTGTGGGTGAGAAACAGATAAAAATGCGTAATTTTTTACAAAACATCTCCACTTTCACATTCTTTTTTTCTGAGGACTTATTACCACCTACTGGGCAGGGAGGAGAATTTTTTGTTAAAAACCAAAAAAAAAAACGTGATCCGTTTCTCACCCACACTCATCATATACTGAACTGGAGTCAAATAAAGTACTTTTATGCTGCAATTATGTGCTTTTTGGAGTTTCAAAGTTCTGTGCATTGAATAGACCAACACAGCTGAGATACTCTTCTAAAAACCTTTGTGTTCAGCAGAAGTAACACATCTGGGTTGCCATGATTCATGAAGGTGAGTAAATTATGAGTGAGTTTTCATTTTCTTTTAACTATTCTTTTAAAGTCTCAGCCACAAAAAAAAAGCAGCTATTGAAAGGCACTTTGTCACAATGTAACCGTGGCATAAAAGAGCCAAATGTTTTTTACAAATAGCAAAAACGTACAAGATATCAAGCCCACGTTTTAACCAACAACTTCACCATTTGATGACTGGTCCCGGTCTCCCCTTTTATTAAACTGAGAAAATGTGTTTATGCATCATGGTAGTATTTGTTGTATTTTTTTAAAAACATTTTTTAATAAATGCTGATTTTATAAATAATATATATATATATATTTTTTTTTTTACTGTAATAACGCAAAAATGTACTGTATTACAGTAACAAGAATCATCATTCAGAATGACAACCCCTTAAAAAATTATCTACAAACACATTACAGTATTGAGAATTTAAGATAAATGTGTTTGTTGTGAAAATATCAGAATGCAAAGAAATCTAAATGTTTTTTTTAATGCAAGGAAATATGACCTGGACCTGCTCTCTACAGGTTTTGTGAAATTCATCCACTTAACAATTAAAAAGCTCAGAATGAATGAATAAAAAAAATAAATACAAATAAAAAATGAATTCATAGTTCTGAGTATAAAGAATATTTAATCCATTTTATAAACAACATTTACGTAGCAGCATTATTCAGTAGATTCTGAGGTATTTTCTGAATTCACAGAGAAATTCACTCCCCCATCTTAATTCTCTCTCTCTCTCACACACACACACACACACACACACACACACACACACACACACACACACACACACACACACACACACACACACACACACACACACACACACACACACACACACACACTTCGAAATGTCATTCAAACATCCGGAGTCCTGCGTCCATAGTTTTATATGGTAGAGTTCGTAGGGCTTGCTCTCTTAGTGGCTTGTAAGGCTGGCACTCTCAGTGGTGCAATTTTGGCTGTAGAAAAGGCAATAAAGTACCATTAATACGATACAAATCCATATTAATATCAGCATCTGTCTGTCAATATTATACCCAAAATCCTAATTAAGGCAACATATGCAAAAAAGATTGCATTTAAAACTGTTAAGTAGAAGAGTTGGAGCACCTGTCATTCATACAATTCTACACATTACCCTCCCATTACATGTTTGTTTTTGAAATATGTTTGGCTAATTTTAATTCCACTTAAAATTAAAATGATTGCATCCTTTTTGCTACCTCAATTCAAATCCAGGAACTGAACCTTTAGTGACTTTTCTATTAAAGTCTGAATGGGGCAAAACTTGGCTTTTGGCTACCAATAAAAGTTTTCAACGTTCAAATCAATTCTACAGAATTTGCAGATTGCCACCCAAAATCAGCACAGACTCCATTTGGGCCAATTTAAGATTGATTTTTATTGGTAAAAGCTCTAGGTCTCACCCCTCAAAGTGTTAAACTGAAGAGGCTTAAATAATGACTACCTAAACTAGACCTACCTAATCCCAAGAACACTATGTTCCCTCACCTTTTGTGTGCTGAGTTTCTTTTCGCCCCCTAAAGAGAGCCCCGCCCCTTTGCTTTCTTTCCAGGGATAGAAGCCGGAATGAGGGGAGTTGGGCAGCCGGTGGGGTTTGGAGGGGGGAGACGAGCTGCTGCTCTTGTGTTTTTTGCCCAAACCCTTGTGATCAAAGCTGGCCACCCTGCTGTGCAGTCCTGAGTCCACTTCACGGCTGTGTGGGCCAGATTCGGGGGGTGAGTGGTGAGCTGGGGGATGAGACCTCTTAAAAGCCCACGAGGAGGGCACGTGGGGATCTGATGAAGGGCGTGGCTTGCTTCCTGGCGAAAGCGAGCCATTCGTTTGTCCGTGAGAGACTGTCGGTAGCGTTTTGCTGATGAGGAGCCGTCCCTTGTTCTGGGACCCGCAATTCTTGTCTGGGCTGACAGTGTCCGCCTCGTCGAATGAGACTTTTCGTTTGCGCAGTGCAGCAGCGTCCATGGTGGCCGTCTGCTCTGCTTCCCTGAGGCGGAGCTGCTGCTTGCTTGGGCGACCGACTGGGTTTTTGGGCCATCCGGGGCCTGACTGAGAGGGGGACCGACTGAGTTTACTACAAGGGAGGGTGGTAGAGGATTGGCACCCCCCAGAGTTCTCTGATTGAATGTAAGCCTTGCTGGTGTAGGAACTCTGTGGGTTTGGCTCCTTGCTCGGTCCGTGGGAAGAGTAGAAGGAAGTTTTGAGAGAGGCTGAGTTGTAACTTCCTGTTTTCTGTTTGGAATGCTGGGAAATGGAGGAAGGAGAAGGCGGAACAGGCTTGGCTGGGGGGCTTTGGGATTGGGAATCGGATGCCTGAGGTATTTTTCTGAGTGGAGAGGAAACAGGGGTTGTGAGAAATGAAACCGAAGAATGTTTAATTTTGCAAGCAGTAGAGGGGATCCTCTATACATTGAGAAAAAAAAAAATGTGTTGGATCAACATCCATAACGTATATAAATAAATAGCTTCTACTCCGATATGTACATATTTATAACACTTTAGCTTATTAATGTGTACAACACAAAATTTACGAGTTACATAAAAAAATGAATATTTAATTGAACTTAGAAATCCATAAAAATCACAATTTTAAGTACTACTAACTCAAACGATAGAGTACAGAAATGAGGTTGTGGGGAACACATAAGCCCTTGCGCCTGAATTATTTAAGCATGTTTGTTCTAACAAAAGGAACTTATGTTGGCTTTTAATTAGTTGTTATAAAGAATTCCTAAATATTTTAGCTATTTTTATTTTTTATATGATTAGATTAGTAGTTTTACTCTAAATAACTGTTTCGTGTAGTCACCATTAGGGTGATTAGTGGTCAAATTGGATCCTATTTTTCCTAATGCATGTGAATATGCATAGCTTAAGTAAAACTTCAACATGTTTGTACTTCTTTGGGGAATCAAGTTCAATCCCTGACCTCAAGATATAACTTAATTTGAAACTCGCTATTAGTTGCAAAATCTTATCTGTGGAACATACGTTTTTAAGTAAATAAAGTTGAATGAACTGATACATTTGCGTTTATCTAAAAGGTTTTCTAGTTGCACTGACATAAAATGACCATAAATTGAATTTACTTAAAATATGTAGGTAGCATTTTTGCACTTATAAATATAAATGGATGGACTTGAAGTAAATCCAACAAATGTTTTTTGGTGTAGCTTTGTAAAGTGACTTAAGATGATTTCTTATCAGCTAATAGGGATTACCCTCAGATCTAGATTGAAGAAACCCCAGAGCTGTAAGTGGATTTTATAGATTTAATGTGTTCAGAGCCTGCATCTATGAGTCAATCTCACAAAACCTGTAGGGAAAAGTCCTCATATTATCATACAATTACAAAACAAATCTAACATTTTTAGGACCATAAAGATTATTGGCTTTGCAACATTTTCAAGGATAATAATAAATTTTGTCTGGGCATTTTCAGTTTCTCAATTTTTTGGTCAATCTTATTACATAATTTTGCTGATTCTCATTACAGTATTAAAGTACATTTGACTTTACATTAAAATTAGTTATACTATAATTTATTTAAAAATAAGCATACATTATAGGCAGCACAACAAATACTACCATGATGTATAAATATGCAATTCAAAAAATAAATGAGGTTTTGCCCCAAGTGAAGGAGTTCAAGTACCTCGGGGTCTTGTTCACGAGTGAGGGGACAATGGAGCGGGAGGTTGGCCGGAGAATCGGGGCGGTATTGCACTCGCTCTATCGCACCGTTGTCACGAAAAGAGAGCTGAGCCGAAAGGCAAAGCTCTCGATCTACCGGTCAATTTTTGTTCCTACCCTCACCTATGGTCATGAAGGTTGGGTCATGACCGAAAGAACTAGGTTGCGAGTACAAGCGGCCGAAATGGGCTTCCTCAGAAGGGTGGCGGGCTTCTCCCTTAGAGATAGGGTGAGGAGCTCAGTCATCCATGAGGAGCTCGGAGTAGAGCCGCTGCTCCTTTGCGTTGAAAGGAGTCAGTTGAGGTGGTTTGGGCATCTGGTAAAATTCTCAATATTGTAATGCAAAAAAATAAATGTAAAAAATATATATATATATATATATATATATATATATATATATATATATATATATATATATATATATATATATATTTTTTACATTTATTTTTTTGCATTACAATATTGAGAATTTTTGGGGAAAATGTAAATGCAAAAAAAGGCTTTGTCTTAATGCAAAATATGATATTTTTGTTCTTTTCTTTTCTGATTTTGGGGTTAAAGATGACATTGTTCTTGACAGGTTTCATTAGATTCACCCCAGCAGATTTGGAAGATTGCCACAATAGTATTCTAATAACCAGGCAAACCTCCCCTTGCCTATTTTTTGGGGCAAATTTAAGCACCCCTACGAGTTAAGAGATTCTTACTTCCACAGATGTGCGCTGAGGTGGTTCTCCACCATGGCACTCATGGCAGACCGTAAATGGTGCAACCGCCGATCGAAAGTGAAGACACTGTGGCCCACAGCACGACTGCTAAACGAACAAAGCTGTGGGGGAAAAGGCAAGGATTAACACTAATACTTTCTCAATTAAGACTATATGCAGAGGAGTATTTAAAGCACATGGCCAAGGTCCTGTAACATCTGAACCAGGGTCAGAAATCAAGGGAGGCCAATAACTGCCCTCAAAATTCAAAATGGAGGCAAACATATTTATTAGTAAAATCTGATGTAGTTCTTAACTCTTATTTATGCTATACTATGCATAAATAGGAGCATAATAATATGTTGTTTTATTTAAGGTAAAAAGGTAGTAATTTCTTAATTTTCTCGTTTGAACTTTATTGATCACTAGATCTAAAGAAACCAGGCATTGCTTCCTGACCAGTCAAAAGTGCCCACTCCCAAGTCTCTATAATATATGGCTTGGATCCCTCCTACAAATGTAAGTTATTGGATTAGACTTTTTTTAAACTGCGCATTTTAGAATATCCACCAGGCAAAATGATAAAATATGATCGCTTAGAAAAGTACCCCTCCTCAACTAGCCAAATTATTTGAGGTATCATTCATATCAGAAGCACAAAAGGTGAGGGATGAGTGGTGACAATATAACTCATATATAATTAATACAAAATATAACAATTATGGTAAATGGTTTGTTCAAATGCCTCACTCCAAAAAATTATCTTGCACTATTGTTAGGTTTACAGAACCCTTGCTTGTTCAGATTACTTAACAAAATAAATAATAATAATTTAACTAAGTGAACAAATTTAAAAGAAGTGGTTTCAATAATAATAAAGAGTAAATGTTAAAATTAACTGTTGGGACCTGGGTAGCTCAGAGAGTATTAACGCTCACTACCACCATTGGAGTCGTGAGTTCGAATCCAGGGTGTGCCGAGTGACTCCAGCCAGGTCTCCTAAGCAACAAAATTGGCCCGGTTGATAACCTCCTCGTGGTCGCGATTAAGTGGTTCTCGCTCTCAATGGGGCATGTGGTAAGTTGTGCATGAATCACGGAGAGTAACATTAGCCTCCACATGCTTTTGAGTCTCTGCGGTGTCATGCACAGCAAGCCACGTGATAAAATGCATGGATTGACTGTCTCAGAAGTGGAGGCAACTGAGACTTGTCCTCCGCCACCCGGATCGAGGTGAGTAACCACGCCACCATGAGGACCTACTGAGTAGTGGGCATTCCAAAAATAATAATAAAGTTTTGTGTGTTTTTGTGCAAGATTAAGGGTGATACTTGTGTGTGATATTAATGTTTTGTTATGTTGATATTTAAGAGTCTCTGTTATTTTGGAGATTTGGGGCTCACTATTATGGTGGAGTGGAGCTTGAGTTTAGGATGAGATGATATTAATTGCTTTCTTCATCGAGCGGTTTCTGTGCTAACCATAGCATAGTCACCAAGCTGCACTCTGTAGTGCTTTACATCAGCATGTAATTTGCTAACATTTACGGTCACTAGCTAGTGCATAAAGAAATAAGAGATTAATTTGAGTTACTTTGACTTGTCTATTTTTTTATTTATTTTTTGCATTTTCCCAATTCAATTAAGTTCCCTCTACACAACGTATGAGTTAAGATTACATGGTAATTTTAAATTACATATGTCCATGATTGAATCAAGTTCATCCAAAAAGTTTTTTTTTTTTGAGTGCAAGTACAAGCAATGATAATAGTGATGCTTGTCTAAGCAAACTCAGTTAACTAGTTATACAGAAACTGCACTTTAACTCTTGCTGTCTGACTATTATTTAATTGTAATAATTCTGGGTGGACAATGTAGTAGTGTTTGCTTTTACCGTGGCTGGTTTGGGATGCCATGGAGTTGAGTGCCAGTCTGCCGGGTCATCATTCGCATCTCCTTCACTCTCATCACCTGAGATGTGGCCCTGGGTGAGAGGAGAGAGCGGCAGTGTGCTCCCTTCCTCAGGATGGGATTTCTCCTCCATGCTTTCACATAATGTTGGCGTTCTGTGACACAAACAGTTGAACAGTCACACAAAGAGAATGGAGTTAGTCTCAGAGTTTGTAATGTCATTTTACACTTGACTTGAGTCCTAATCTGAATACAAAGTGTTCTCATCATCTAAATGAGTACTGCCTGTTGTTTATTACACTGAGAAGCAACAAAGATCTTAAAAGTTAGAAATGGAAAGTTTCAAATTTCGCTCCAATTTAGTTTATTTGCTGTTACTACTATTGGCAAACATAAATGTAAAATGCACAATAGCAATTCACTTTTGAATAGAGTTTCTTTCGAGTTCGGTATTTTATCTTTCAGTATCATTTGAGAGTCAGTCTCTAAAAATGACCTAGAATCAGATATTGAAGGTTCGAACCTGAATGCAGGGCTGTTTGTGAGAGCTCTCCGGCAGAGAGGGGGTGCAAGTGTATCTCTGGGAGGTTCTGGGCTTACAGACAGAGCAGCAGAACACTCTGGTGCCTGAGAAACCCGCTCACGAGGCTTCGAACTCATCTTCAGCTCTGCTACCAGCTGGTCAAAATTTTTACTCCTGCCTTGCACCTTCCTCCTCTGATGAATGGAATGGATCTGGTGCAGAAGAGAGAAGCACTTTTATTTGACAAAAACCCCTTTAAACTCCAGTTCTCCGTGAATCCATAAAACATATTCTAACAGGTTTGAACTGATGAGAGCATTGGCTTTAAAAATGAGTGGTGGTTTTGGCCTTTGTAAAATATAAAGCACCTGAAAGTCTTGAGGGCATTGTGTAGTTTTAATTAATAATTTAGGGGTAAAAACTTGTGTGCTCACCCTGATGATTGCACAATGCGAAAAAAAAAAATATTCTCACTGTATGACCCAAAAAGCAAACCATTTGACATAACGCTCATGTATTACCTTGACCTGGAGTTTTAAAGGGATAGTTCACCCAAAAATTTTAATTATCTCATAATATGAAAATACTTACCCTCATAATATCCCAGGTGTGTATGACTTTCTTTCTTCACCAGAACACATTTGACCAAAAATATCTTGGCTCAGTAGGTCCTTAAAATGCAATTGAATGCTTTTGAAGTTCAGAAAATTGCAGACAGTCAGCATAAACGTCATCGATACGACTCTTTGTGAGTAAAGAAACGTATAATAACAGATCTAAACCAAAACCAACCAAACTACTGAACAGCATTCCTCCTCACTTGTAAACAGTGCTGCTCTTCCGGCTGTGACTCAAGTGCCTCAGTTTTCACGTGTTTCAAATGCCAATGTGATTCACACGTGCGTACCACTTCTGACTGGAAGCATGATTTAAAGTAAAAAAAAAAAATATATCTTTTTCACACCAAAGCAATCATGTCACTTTAGAAGACATTAATTTAACATTGGATGACGTTTCTGTGATTTTTGGAGCTTAAAAAAAACAAACAAATAATTATTTTTTATTTTTTTTTTTTAGAAAAATCGGATCACCGATCCATTTTAAGGACCTACTGAGCTAAGATATTTTTCTAATTTTCTTCAAAAGTGTTCTGGTGAAGAAAGTTATACACACCTGGGATATCATGCTGGTGCAAGATGCAAGGGGTGAACTATCCCTTTAAGAACATTTTGTGTGGCTTTGAAGTGCGACAAGTTGTTCCTTCGAATCATGAGTACTTAAAAAAACTAAGGCCTCTTCTTCTAAATGGACAGTATATTGCAATAAAATTAATATTCACAATATATTTGTTAATGAATCACAATGATTTAATTCTCAGCTGCAAAAAATGGTATTAGAATTGTTAAGGTCCATGAATCAGTTTATGAAAATCACTGCATGGCACTTCATGTTTTAAAATTTTTTAGTACAAACATTTTGGTATACAGGTGAAACTCGAAAAATTAGAATATCGTGCAAAAGTTCATTAATTTCAGTAATTCAACTTAAAAGGTGAAACTAATATATTATATAGACTCATTACAAGCAAAGTAAGATATTTCAAGCCTTTATTTGATATAATTTTGATGATTATGGCTTACAGCTTATAAAACCCCAAATTCAGAATCTCAGAAAATTAGAATATTGTGAAAAGGTTCAGTATTGTAGGTTTTTGAACCTCGCGCCTTATACAATGACGCGGCTAATATATGGATTTTTCCCGCTTTCAAATTTTATTAAAAAAAAAAAAAAAAAAACATTCTGTGACGTGCTCAGTTTTTTGGCGTGAAGCTTTCATTAGACCAATGAAATTGCCGAACGGGTTAAGGTCAAACAACTTTTTTGTTTAGCCTACTGTTTAGATTAAATCGAAGGCTCAAACTTCCCATCATTCTGATTACGGTAGTAATTTTGTCACCCTCACCATGGCAAAGACATGGAGAAACGCATATGATGCTGCTTTCAAGTTGAAGGCGATTAATCTGGCTGTTGGAGAAGGAAATAGAGCTGCTGCACGGGAGCTTGGTCTTAATGAGTCGATGATAAGACGTTGGAAACAGCAGCGTGAGGAATTGACTCTAAACTAAAGCTGAGGCTATTCTGAGGCTATTCAACTCCGACACTGAAGGAGATGACTTCAGTGGTTTCAGTGCACAGGACGAGGAAGATAGTGACCAATGACTTTCTTGGTAGGCTACTGTTTACTGCAAATGTTTTATTACAAGCCGTGTGTGGCAGCGGGGGCGTGGTCAAGCGCCCGTCCGGGAGAGAAAAGCTGTAAGGGCGTTTACACCTGCGCTAAATTATGTCTAACACCGGTGTCTAATTTCAAGTGCCCACAGTCTCTCCCGGGGGACCCGGTCATACGCCATCTCCAGATCCACAAAACACATGTAGACCGGATGGGCATACTCCCAGGCCCCCTCCAGGATCCTTGCGAGAGTAAAGATCTGGTCCGTCGTTCCACGGCCAGGACGAAAACTGCATTGTTCCTCTTCAATCTGAGGTTCGACAATCGGCCGAACCCTCCTCTCCAGCACCTTGGAGTAAACTTTACCAGGGAGGCTGAGAAGTGTGATACCCCTGTAGTTGGCACACACTCTCTGATCCCCTTTTGAAGAGGGAACCACCACCCCGTTCTGCCACTCCTTAGGCACTGTCCCAGATTTCCACGCAATGTTGAAGAGGTGTGTCATCCATGACACCCCTCCACATCCAGAGCTTTCAGCATTTCTGGTCGGATCTCATCAATCCCCGGGCTTTGCCACTGCGGAGTTGTTTGACTACCTCAGTGACCTCCCCAGGGAAATAGAATCTGATCCCCCATCATCCTCCGGCTCTGCCTCTACCATAGAGGGCGTGTTGGGATTTAGGAGTTCTTCAAAGTGTTCCTTCCACCGCCCAATAACCTCCTCGGTTGAGGTCAACAGCGTCCCATCTTTGCTGTATACAGCTTGAATGGTTCCCCGCTTCCCCCTCCTAAGGTGGCGGACGGTTTTCCAGAAGCACTTTGGTGCGGACCGAAAGTCCTTCTCCATGGCTTCTCGAACTTTTCCCACACCCACTGCTTTGCCTCCCTCACGGCCAAGGCTGCAGCCCTTCGGGCCTGTCGGTACCTTGCAACTGCCTCCGGAGACCTCCGGGACAACAAATCCCGGAAGGCCTCTTTCTTCAGTCGGACGGCTTCCCTGACCACCAGTGTCCACCACGGTGTTCGAGGGTTACCACCCCTTGCGGCACCTAAAACCTTGAGGCCGCAGCTCTCCACCAGCGGCCGGCAATGGAAGCTTTGAACATTGCCCACTCTGGTTCAATGTCCCCAACCTCCACAGGGATGCCTGAAAAGCTCCGCCAGAGGTGTGAGTTGAAGATCTCATGGACAGGGACCTCCTCCAAACGTTCCCAGTTCACCCGCACTACTCGCTTGGGCTTCCCAGGTCTGTCCAGAGTCTTTCCCCACCCCTGACCCAACTCACCACCAGATGGTGATCGGTTGACAGCTCTGCCCTCTCTTTACCCGAGTGTCCAAAATATATGGCCTCAGATCCGACGACACTATTACAAAATCGATCATCGACCTTCGGCCTAGGGTGCTCTGGTACCACGTACACTTATGAGCATCCTTATGTTCGAACATGGTGTTTGTTATAGATAATCCATGACTAGCACAGAAATCCAATAACAAACATCCACTTGAGTTCAGATCAGGGAGGCCGTTCCTCCCAATCACGCCTTTCCAGGTGTCCCTGTCATTTCCCACGTGTGCGTTGAAGTCACCCAGCATCACTATGGAGTCCCCTACTGGGGCCCTATTCAGGACTCCATTCAGGGTCTCCAAGAAGGCCGAATACTCTGAACTGCTGTTCGGTGCATATGCACAGACAACAGTCAGAGTTTTCACCCCCACAACCCGTAGGCGTAGGGAGGCGACCCTCTCGTCCACCGGGGTAAACTCCAACGTAGTGGCGCTCAGCCGGGGACTCGTGAGTCGCCTCACACCCTGGGAAACTCCAGAGAAGAATAGAGTCCATCCCCTATCCAGGAGTACGGATCCAGAGCCAAAACTGTGCGTCGATGTAAGCCCCACCAGATCCAACTGGTAACGCTCCACCTCCCTCACTAGTTCCGGCTCCTTCCCCCCCAGTGAGGTGACATTCCACGTCCCCAGAGCAAGCCTTTGCTGCCCGGGTCTGGTCCGTTGAGGCCCACGGCCTTCACTGCCACCCATATGGCAGCGCACCCGACTCCTGCGGTTCCTCCAATGGGTGGTGGGCCCAAGGGATGTAGAGGGGGGTTCCACGTTGCTTCTTCGGGCTGTGCCCGGCCGGGCTCCGAGACAAGCCATATTTTATTTGTTCAAAATCATATTTTTTTGTAAAAATCATAGGGTGCGGCTTATATTCAGGTGCGCTCAATAGTCCGGAAATTACGGTAGATATACTTGTGCATGAAAATGATTGAATATTCTTCCTTCATCATTTAGTGAAGGTGTGGAAAGAATGCCATGATTATTTGAACTAGGGTTGTCAATCGATTAAGATTTTTGATGATTAAGATTACTTGTTATGCCGATTAATCAAATAAAAACGCACATACATTTTTGCTGAGAAAACCCCTAAAATAATAATACTTCAATATATACAGATTACATTTTTTTATATTGTTCAATTTAAATAATTTTGAATATAACACACATTATAAGAATAAACAATTTAGATTATTAAAATGCTATTACATTATTGTGGCAGATGAGTACATTTTAAGTCAAAACAAAGTGTCTTAACATCTTAAAGAGGCAATAAATTGTTTACTTTCATATTATTGAACATAAGTTTATAATTGGCCTAGATTGGATGTATTTAGATTAAAACATTTATTATAAGGGCTTTTCTAAAAATGCATCAATGTACAAATGTGTCAGACAGATGCTTTAGGAGCATCTCACTTAGGTTGCATGCATCATAAACGGTGTTTTTAGGTCGCTGTGTCAAGGTAAATCATAGTTTGAAACCTCTAAAAACATATCTTGAGATCACTGCATTCGGAATTGATCAAAATCCCAGTTGTTTGAAGGCAAGTTCACATCTTGTGCTGTCGCTAGTGCCAAGCAAGCCCGAGGATTGTACAGCTGAATATACACTTGAAGATTTGCTTACTGCCCCCTGCTGAAAACAGGTGATACTTCAAGCTTGAATTGCTCTGATATGGTAGTAACATTCCATTTTACGGTTTGGGGATACACATTATTTTCTTTTATTGCACAGCGACCTGAATTACTTCATTCTGATTGGTCAATGGCGCTATCTAGTGGTTTGATATTGCTCTGTAACAACCGCGTACCACTCCACGTATCAGACTGTTCATCCGCCTCTCCTGCTTCATGTAGCACTCCAAGATCTCAACAAACTAATCAAATCATTAAAATTCAAATCAATGTTTCATATCCACTTTTTGTTGTTATTTGTCTAGTATGCTTGTAATAGGCTGAATAATGAGGAGTTGCAGTCATTTTCACAAAATAAACATCAAAAGAACTAATGCAAATCAGAGGTTGATTTCAGCTGTTCAGCGATTTCTTCTCAAATTACATAATTTCAACGCAAATCAATATTTGATGTCCATGTATTTATTTATTTGATTAATAGCCATGTAAAAAGTGTACAGAAAATGTGCAGTGAGCTGGTTATGGCTTCACATCGGGGTCCTGATCCCCCTGTTGTGGTTTATTGTGTGAAAACAACCAGCTGACAGTACATTATCTCTTACATACTTGTTGAATGTGTATCAATTTGGCAGCTTCATTTTTCTAAATATTTTTTTTTACATTTAACTTTTGCATTGAAATGTTTTTATCTATGTGTGTATGTAGGTATGTATGTAATATATATATATATACAGTGAGGAAAATAAGTATTTGAACACCCTGCTATTTTGCAAGTTCTCCTACTTAGAAATCATGGAGGGGTCTGAAATTGTCATCGTAGGTGCATGTCCACTGTGAGAGACATAATCTAAAAAAAAAAATCCAGAAATCACAATGTATGATTTTTTAACTATTTATTTGTATGATACAGCTGCAAATAAGTATTTGAACACCTGAGAAGATCAATGTTAATATTTGGTACAGTAGCCTTTGTTTGCAATTACAGAGGTCAAACGTTTCCTGTAGTTTTTCACCAGGTTTGCACACACTGCAGGAGGGATTTTGGCCCACTCCTCCACACAGATCTTCTCTAGATCAGTCAGGTTTCTGGGCTGTTGCTGAGAAACACGGAGTTTGAGCTCCCTCCAAAGATTCTCTATTGGGTTTAGGTCTGGAGACTGGCTAGGCCACGCCAGAACCTTGATATGCTTCTTACAGAGCCACTCCTTGGTTATCCTGGCTGTGTGCTTCGGGTCATTGTCATGTTGGAAGACCCAGCCTCGACCCATCTTCAATGCTCTAACTGAGGGAAGGAGGTTGTTCCCCAAAATCTCGCAATACATGGCCCCGGTCATCCTCTCCTTAATACAGTGCAGTCAGCCCTGTCCCATGTGCAGAAAAACACCCCCAAAGCATGATGCTACCACCCCCTGCTTCACAGTAGGGATGGTGTTCTTGGGATGGTACTCATCATTCTTCTTCCTCCAAACACGGTTAGTGGAATTATGACCAAAAGTTCTATTTTGGTCTCATCTGACCACATGACTTTCTCCCATGACTCCTCTGGATCATCCAAATGGTCATTGGCAAACTTAAGACGGGCCTTGACATGTGCTGGTTTAAGCAGGGGAACCTTCCGTGCCATGCATGATTTCAAACCATGACGTCTTAGTGTATTACCAACAGTAACCTTGGAAACGGTGGTCCCAGCTCTTTTCAGGTCATTGACCAGCTCCTCCCGTGTAGTTCTGGGCTGATTTCTCACCTTTCTTAGGATCATTGAGACCCCACGAGGTGAGATCTTGCATGGAGCCCCAGTCCGATGGAGATTGACAGTCATGTTTAGCTTCTTCCATTTTCTAATGATTGCTCCAACAGTGGACCTTTTTTCACCAAGCTGCTTGGCAATTTCCCGTAGCCCTTTCCAGCCTTGTGGAGGTGTACAATTTTGTCTCTAGTGTCTTTGGACAGCTCTTTGGTCTTGGTCATGTTAGTAGTTGGATTCTTACTGATTGTATGGGGTGGACAGGTGTCTTTATGCAGCTAACGACCTCAAACAGGTGCATCTAATTTAGGATAATAAATGGAGTGGAGGTGGACATTTTAAAGGCAGACTAACAGGTCTTTGAGGGTCAGAATTCTAGCTGATAGACAGGTGTTCAAATACTTATTTGCAGCTGTATCATACAAATAAATAGTTAAAAAATCATACATTGTGATTTCTGGATTTTTTTTATATTATGTCTCTCACAGTGGACATGCACCTACGATGACAATTTCAGACCCCTCCATGATTTCCAAGTGGGAGAACTTGCAAAATAGCAGGGTGTTCAAATACTTATTTTCCTCACTGTATATATATATATATTTTTTTTTTAAATGCACAATACAGAAATTAGGTGAATAACATCTATAGCTGAAAAATAGAGCTAGTTTATTTTGAAATTTATTGGTCAACCTTTTGGACAGGCCTTTGCTGATTTAAACAATAACATGATGAAAATGAAGAGAATTTGTCTGCAGTCCCTTCCCCATTTCCTGGTAGTCATGTCCATTTAACTTCCTGTCTTTCTACAGAATGAAACATGCGTCCATCCTAGAGGAGTTACGTGTCATGAACTACATAACATGTCAAAACACAATTCTGCTAGTTTCCCTAAAACATTCGGTATTGGTAAAAAGGTCAAGGTAATTTTTTAAGGTTACATAAAGTTAACAGGTTGAAGTGAGAAAGAGGAAGTAATTAGAGGAAACTTACATTGCAGGTCAAAAGTCGAGTGCAGACTTTCTTTCTCTCTGGGTCCATCACACCACAGTGCTTGTCGAGGTCACATTTCTTTTCTGTGGTTAACAGGAAAAAGCATTTAAGTCAATTAGTAGGCTGTCCATAACTGGGGTTGGAAGACTACTGATTTTGAATAGTCGACTAGTAGAGTTGGATTCGACTTGTCATGATGTCATTTGATTTCATATCCACAGGATGGTGTATGTGGAATACAACTGACTGAATAATCGGAATTAATGGTAAAATAATGTTGTTTTTTTTAATGGCAGATACCGATAGTGATTTCTAGACAGCAGGGTGACTGATGGCTGATACGTAATACAGTAAGGATAGAAAATACATTTGGAAGAATAATTTATGAAATTAAATTAACACTTATTTAAAAAATAAATTTTTAGAAACAGAATACTGGCACTTGGTAGATTTTGTATCACTAAGCTGAATGACCATTTCTCAGATGCTGGTAATCTAAAAATAGCCAATGAATATTGCCTGATTGGCCCTGCTAGTGCTAAATTTATCCATCGACCACTAATCAGAACTAGCAACAATTAGATAGGATTTCTTTATTATAGAACTCAATGCAAATGTGACCTAGTGTTAATTGAGTATTATCAGTACAACATATTATAATAATAGTTTGGAGTCATGATATGATGAGCTGCAGCTGGGACTTACTTGTGACCATCTTGTATGTTCTTGGCCCACGGAGCTGTCCGGAGGCGACAGGGGCCGAGGAAGCCTCCCCTTTCTGTGACTGGGGCCTCTCAGTAGAGGAAAGTCGACTGGGTGACGGGCCTCCATGGGGCCATGGGGGGTCTCTGTGTGTGGGGGGAGGGGAGCTCCGCGGGGGATCGATGGGTGGAGGCTGTTTAAAAACAGACGATTCCGAATGACCCGAGTTGGGAGCCTTTTCTGCGTGCCTGGATGGGGGAAATACGTATAAATGTGAATTGTACAGATTCTATATGCGGCAAATTTCCAAAGATGCCTTATAAAGGCTGTGAATTACCATATAGCCATTGCAAATTTGGGATGGGCTATGATGATCAACTAGTTGATTTATAAGTTTAACTACTATCTAGTTTTAGATTTTCTTGTTTTTGTGGCGGTGCTTCAATTAGCATGCCGTGCTTTGGCTGTTTTAAAGGTAAAGCCCTTATACATATTTAGACAGACGTCTTTGGCCACTGTTGTCTGCCGTGTCAAAGTAAAAATTGCTCAATTTATAAACGCCTCAAGACAGTTCCAGTCACTTGCGATCGGTCCAAAGGTTTTTGAACACAAAAACGTGTCTTGCATAAACACCCCCCACGTACCTGTCTGATCGGGGTCAGGTGAACCCAAACCAACCCTATACAAGGCTTCCTTAAAGGGCTAGTCAACCCAAAAATGAAAACTCATACAAGTCAGTCAGAACAAACGGCTGTGATGTCATTAAGAACTAAACCTGTCCAAAAAGATGTTTTTGTGTTCTTTTCAGTGGTTCGTTCAGTCAGTTGAAATCAGTCAACATGAACACACCTGTGTGCAGGCTTATTATTGGTATTGCAAAATCCACTATCGGTCGACCTCTAGTTTACATCAATAAAGACATCTTTATAGTCCTTCAGACTTGAGTTACACAAAAAAAATTAACATGCTCTTCATGTGCACATCCACCGTTGTTGTTTCCAACTTAGTCTCCTGTTGTTTACCTGCAATTACATCTAATTGTTAGTGTGGCCAATTTGTGCAAATAATTCCAGGCGCATGCTCGTACTGCTCGTTCAGAAAATTGGGCCGCATGCATTCAGTGCCAAAGTACTCTGATGATGACGAAGTTTGCGTCCAGCTGAAGAATACTTTGGGCTTACGGGTAAGTAACTGACAGAATGTTCAGTTTTGGTGAACTGTCCCTTTAAGACCAATTTGTCGACTAGTTGCTCATGCAACCAACTGACTATTTGTTTTGTTTTTCCCCACACATCCCTATTAAAAAAAAATTCATTTTGTTTCTTCCCTGAAGTATACACTGATATGCCACAACATTAAAACCACCTGCCTAATATTGTGTAGGTCCCCCTCGTGCTGCCAAAACAGTGACAACCAGCATCTCAGAATAGCATTCTGAAATAATATTCTTCTCACCACAATTGTACAGAGCATTTATCTGAGTTATCGCAGACTTTGTCAGTTCAAACCAGTCTGGCCATTCTCCATCTCTCTCATCAACAAGGATTTTCCATCTGCAGAACTGCCACTCAATGTATGTTTTTTGTTTTTGGCACCATTCTGATTAAATTCTAGAGACTGTTGTGTGTGAAAATCCCAGGAGATCAGCAGTTACACAGAAATACTCAAACCAGCCCATTTGGCACCAACATTCATCCATGTGATTATTTAATCAGCCAATCGCGTGGCAGCAGTGCAGTGCATAAAATCATCAGATATGGGTCAGGAGCTACAGTTAATGTTCACATCAACCATCAAAATGGGGAAACAATGTGATCTCAATGATTTGGATCATGGCATGGTTGTTGGTGCCAGATAGGCTGGTTTGAGTATTTCTGTAACTGCTGATCTCCTGGGATTTTCACACACAACTGTCTCTAGAATTTACTCAGAATGGTGCCAAAAACAAAAACCTCCAGTGAGCAGCATTTCTGTAGATGTAAATGCCTTGTTGATGAGAGAGATGGAGAATGGCCAGACTGGGTCGAACTGACAAAGTCTACGGTAACACAGATAAACGCTCTGTATAATTGTGGTGAGAAGAATATCATCTCAGAATGCTATTCTGAGATGCGGATTGGTGCTGTTATGGTGGCACAAGGGGGTCCTACATAATATTAGGCAGGTGGTTTTAATGTTATGGCTGATCGGTGTATTTTACGGTACCAAGAACATAATTGTGAATCTTACCAAACTCCATCTTTCAGAGGCCTTGCGTGTCTGAACTGCGGCACCGTGGATGGAGACTGTGGAGACGCCCGCGGTGGCCCAACATTCTGATTCCTTCCACTCCAAGAGGAGGTTCCATGGGAGGGTGGGGTGTGTCCATGGCGGGGTCTCTGCTGCGGCGGAGGAGAGCGGAGGTGTGCATAGAGCTTACCCAGAGGTCCGTGTCTCCTCTCGCAATGCTTCTCAAATGCCTGAGGCTTCACCACCTGACTGCAGTGGGCGCACACCACCAGGTAAAAGTCATCGTGCCCAGGATAATGACCAAAGATGGACATATCTGTAGCCGCATAACAATAGAGTGTTCTTTACAATTGACCCAACTTATGCCACCCCAAGCCCATTTCACCTTCTACATTATGCCAAGACTCTAACATGACTAGGAGATGTTAATTATGTACATCAGCTCTTTCAAACAGAAGTTGGAAATTTTTATAAGGGAAGCATCTCTGAATATGTTTATTATAGAGAACAAGAAGTTGACTAAACATCCCAAGGCACTTCCTATGGCATGATCTGTTGAGCATAAAAATATGCGCTTGTGTGTATTAGAAAATAGATTCTCTTAAGGTCCTCTATTTCTTTAAAGGTCCATTATGAAAAATATTAGAGAGAATTATTGTTAAGTATTGATCAATATTGATCAATATTCCAATGGGATTTTCAATGGCCAATGCTGATATTCAGAGGGTGGCCAATACAATGCAGATAGGGACTGGGTAACTTTTTGTCATCAATATGAAAGGTAAAATGTGGACCTATTTACCTGGATTCACCCTATAATTAAAATTATAACAGAAATTGAATGAGAAATTATTAAAAAGTTATTTACTAAAATTAATAAATGTTTATTTACCATTGACAAGGCTGTTGGAAATTACACTGAGGGGGAACTACTACTTCTGTTATTCGGCAAGGTGGGCAGGTTAAGTGCCAATGTTGATAATCCAATGTCCAAAATACTGACCAATTGATCTGGCTGGCCAATATATCAGTCTTTCATATAGGTTAAAGGAATAATTCATGTTCAATAAAAGTTAAGCTCAGTTGCATGCATTTGAGGCACAACGTTGATTACAACAAAAATAATATTGACTAGCCCCTTTTTTATTTATTTAGGTTTTTCAAAAGCAAACATCTATGTAACAGTGAGGCACTTGCAATGGAAGTGAATGGGACCCATTTTTGGAGGGTTTAAAAAGGCAGAAATGTGAAGCTTGTAACTATAAAAGCACTTACTTTAATTCTTCTGTTAAAACGTGTGTATTATCTGAGCTGTAAAGTTGTTAAAATCGTTGATTTTATGGTCTTTTAAGGGTTTACGTCATGGCATAGAAGGGAATGCCTACCCTCTTTCCTCAGCGTCATGGTTTCCATCCCTTTTTTGCCATTCTTGCTGTGTTCATCGGCATCAGACCCTACAAAATTATTTAAAGTCGATGTTAGAGGGTACATTCCAAAGCATGGCCATAACATGAAATACATTTCCTCATATTATATTCAATTAAGTTTCTCCCAGTACCATACGTTAATGCACCCATGAATTCCAACACAGACCTATTAATGCAATATTAGTGGTTGACCAATGTGGTTTTTAAACGGTTTATTCTAGACCCACTATTGTCAGTCCCTCAATCCTTAATGAGCCTTAGAGATCTATATTGAATAGAGGATACATTTGTGTTGACTGAGGGTAATAATATGAGACGTAGTTTAAAACTTTTATTTTTCAAGATCTTCAGTATAAATCCAATCTGTGCCATAAACTGGTCATCACTCATCAGTGAATCTGTACCTGCAAATTATCCCTACACTATAAACCGGTATGGTAAAGTTCCAGCAGCCAATGGGGTGATACATTGTTTCACACTGGGTGCGTTTGTTACATTTGAAGTTGGAGACAATACAGACGCGGAACACGTTATATTATGACGACACTGATCAGCTATTAGATCAGGAAACGATGACTGAGAGAGATCATGATCCTCTACATAAAACAAAAGGGCAGTAATATTAATCTTTAACCGAAGCAATCGATCAATCATTGAGACACGGATATTTCACAGACGCTAAAACGAGCTTTTCCCCATCTAACATGGTAGCAACAGCGTCAAACTCCTCCTCCATCTCTACCAACACCGGTGTCTATCTCTCATAGTGGCAGGAGAAAGTTGTTCCTACTATATGCATCTATAATTTATTGTATGAATATGATTTGTGGCCGTATATCCCTTGCATCCAGTGTGACAAATATGTTAAAACAATCGTTTCTTAAAGTCAGCTTGAAAGAACATGAAGAATAGCCTTCAAGACCAGCGCGCGAGAGTGCGCGAGCGCCCGCGCGTAACCCGGCCGGCACTAGGACCCGGCAGGTTCTTTGTTTGGGTAACATGGTTCGGGATGCCGTGCCTTTTCCACGGAAAATAAAGCACATCCGTGGGATTTTTTGGCGGTGGATTGGGAAATGCGGGCGACGAAATGCTCACTCACCATCCGATGCCGTCAGGTTGGCTCGTTCCGCCCAGACGCTCCAGCTCTGGCCCACGAAATCATCGAGACAAGGCACCCGCCGTTCCAGAGCAGCCATTACTTGAACTGCGCGTGCACGCACCGCCATCATCACTGCGCGGCAAGGCACTGACGTCACAGCGCGCGCTCCCGCGATCGACGGGGGACCTGCGTGCGCGCGCACTGAGTGAAATATTTTACTGTTTAACCCATATATGATTATTTCTGTAATCTTGTATTTATTTTTTTATTTAATTAAAGTCAGGACATTAATAACATGAAAAATTACTATTACAATTTGAAAAACAAATTCAGAACTTCTTAAACTACTTCATAGAGTTCTCATTAAAAAATCCTCCAAGTGCAGCAATGACAGCTTTGCAGATCCTTGGCATTCTAGCTGTCAGTTTGTCAGGTGACATTTAACCCCATGCTTCCTGTAGCACTTGCCATAGATGTGGCTGTCTTGTTGGGCACTTTTCACGCACCTTACAGTCTAGCTGATCCCACAAAGTTCTATGTGGTTAAGATCCATAATTCCATTTATCTGTTTTCCAATGCCTGTTTCTTTGCCCAATTTGACGGATTATGACTAGCAAAGGCCCCTGGGCACTGGCCCCTTTGGCCCGGTCGATAATCCGTCCCTGCCCATAAGGCCTGCACCCCTGAGTAGTCTCTTTATTGTTGTACATGAAACTGGGGTTGAGCGGGTAGAATTCATTGAAGCTGTCAGCTGAGGCCATGTGAGGCGTCTATTTTCTCAAACTAGTCTCTAATGTACTTATCCTCTTGTTTAGTTGTACATCTGGCCTTCCACATCTCTTTCTGTCCTTGTTAGAGGCAGTTGTCCTTTATCTTAGAAAACTGTACACATTTGTATGAAATCTTTTGTGGCAATTTCAAGCATTGTATAGCTTTCATTCCTCAAAACAATGATTGACTGACACGTTTCTAGAGAAAGTTGTTTCTTTTTTGCCATTTTTGACATAATATGTGGCAACTCAAAAACAAAGGCAATGTTAAGATTCTTTTAATGAACCAAATAACTTTCATTTTGTTTGATATAATGGCAAGTGATTTTCTAGTACCAAATTAGCAATTAACATGATTACTCAAAGATAAGGTGTCGACTCCAGATGGCTGCTGGATTTTATCAGAAAATTACTTTTTTCAAATAGTGATGGTGCTGTTTTTTACATCAGTAATGTCCTGACTATAATTTGTGATCAGTTGAATGTCATTTTGGTGAATTAATGTACATATATCCTTCAGAAACAGAAAAATCTGTACATTATTCCAAACTTTTGGCCACCGGTGTATATATTTTGTGTGTTGAAATATGACCCAGACATTATTGTTCACATTGTGAACAATCAACTAATATATACAAAGCCGGTACTGTTGTTTCACTTCCTTAAATTTTTCGTTAACCTTTGGTGTTTTAGTTCTACCAGTATAATGTTCATGATTTCAAATTTAAGAAAGAATGGAGAGTATCAGCAATACACATGTCTATCGTCCTCGTGTTGATTGCAGTACATTTGCCAACTGTCTGTGTATGCCCCTAAGAAAATGCAGTAAATTGATGGTTTTGTGGCGTTTACAATACTACCATCTAGTGGTTACCAAGTAAACAGCAGCCTTTTGTAAATTAAACCCGACCCAATTTTCCGTTCACTTTTTATACTAACCAAAGCTGCAAACAGACTTTATGGAAATATTTTTCTTCTGAACTTAGCAAAAAGATAAAAACCACGACTAAATATAGGCCTATGTTTTCCAAAAGTCCAAGCAAAAATAAAATAAAAAAAGTGACTGAGGATTTCTCCAGGACAAAAACATATCCTCAAAGTGAACATGTGCCCAAGACTTTAAGATTTCAGAATGGCACATTGAACCTAAACTAACTTTCCAACAATCTGATGCAATTTATATTAATAACTGAATGCATTTAACTCTATTTTTACTTCAACTATGCCGAAAGACACAGCAATCGGCTAAGATTAGGTACGGAATTGAATATCCAAAGCTTTCTTATGTTTATTAAAACTACTATGTAAGGATAAAATAAAAAGTCAGAAATATTTGCAAATCAAATACCAATATTAAATCAAAATTTTCAATAGAACATTAAAACCACATAATCAACATTATTAACAAATTATTCTATTTGGAATGATTAAACTGAAATCTAACCCACACATAGTTTTCTCTGTAAAAACACAAGATGGTATAACATGACAGAGATGTACAAAATAAAATGTTCTAATAATGTTACCAAATTCCACGTTAACTAAGTAGTCAACTCAGAATTCACAAAAACATTTAAAATGATGCTGACATAATAAATATCACAAACTATATGGCTGGAGGAGAAAGTTTTCAGTTGTCCTTCCCTAAAAGGTGACTAAGATGACAAAGGTGTTAAGGTAGTGTAAAACAAATCCTATTATGAACGTTAATGCAAAATGCACTTAAAGGAACAGTTTACCCAAAAATTTAAATTCTTCATTTTCTCACCTTCATGCCATCCAAAATTTGCATGACTTACTTCTGCTGAACACAATTGAAGATTTTAAGAAAAATATCTCAGCTCTGTTGATCCACACAATGCAAGTAAATGGTGGCTAGATCTCTGAAGCTCCAAAAAGCATATAAAGACAGAATAACAGTAATCTATACGACTCCAGTGGTTTACTCAAAGGCTTCAGAAGTTAAATTATAGATGTGGGGTGTCAATATTTAAATCCTTTTTCTCTATAAATGTCCACATTTCTTTTGCTTTTGGTGATTTGCACAGACCTTATTCACAGTAGCGCCATCTTTGATTTTTAATGGGAATGACAACGTTTATACCTATGTGGGATAAACTTACCATCTCTTCAATGGTATGAATAGTATAAAGCTGTAAAAAGCTCCTATCACATCTGATTTTCCACAACTCATGTTGTCTGGAGTTCTTTGTCTACTGAAATGTTCTGAGAAAGATATTTTTTCAATGTTTTGTCCGCGGAACGATCAAGAAATGCTTTAAACAGCAGTACAATCCATTGAAGAGACTGCATATCTATCCCTCACAGCCTAGTTGTCATTCCTATTAAAAATCAAAGATGGCGCTTCTGTGACTAAGGTCTATTCTTCATGCATATCACCATACTTGGTGTAAAATATTTGGACTTAAATATTGATCTGTTTCTCACCCACCTCTATAAAAGGTATTGATTAAACCACTTAGTCACATGGATTACTGTTATGCTGCCTTAATGTGCTTTTTAGAGCTTCAGAGTTCTAGAGAGCTTCAAAGACAGCTGAAATGTTTTTCTAAAAATCTTCATTAATATTCCACAGAAGAAAGTTATACACATTTGGGATGGCATGAGGGTGAGGAAATAATGAGAGAATTTTCATTTTTGGGTGAACTATTCCTATTGAATTTGTTCAATAAAAAGTTTATTATTTGTAATATGTAAGTTTATTATTTGTAATAATATATAGTAAATATATATTATTTGATAATTATTGGAATAAACAATTGTTCCATCTGATCCATCTGATCTGTTCCATTTGATCTAAAATTGAATCAATTCAATACAAATTATTAACAACAGACACAACTATATTTAAATAGCAAATCTGAGTGAAGTACAAGAAATACAAGCTTTAAAATGCCTACAGCAAAATATTAGTGTGCTGGTGTAAGTGATTCATAAGGTCTGATTCATGTACTGAATATTTTGAGTTATTGAAAAGCAGGTCATCTTAATAAGTCAAGTCAATTCAATTTTATTTGTATAGCACCTTTCACAACACACATAGTTTCAAGCAGCTTTACAGAAGATCAGCGTTAACAGACGATAAAACTGTAATGTCTATAATGTCGATGAATCATCATTGTGCAATTTAGATAAAATACGATTCTCAGTCGTGTTTAAAAATAATTTAATAATAATTGTATTAATAACCCCAGTGAGCAAGCTGTAGGCGACTGTGGCAAGGAATACAAAACTCCATAAGATGTAGATTAATGGAGAAAAATAACCTTAGGAGAAACCAGACTCACTGTGGGGGCCAGTTCCCCTCTGGCTAACATTATGAATGTAATGTAAATATTAATTATGTATAGTTAAAATCATGGTTTAAAATTATTAAACTAAGTAAGGGTTAAGGGTCAGTGTTTAAACATCGATTGTGTTTGAACTGTAAGATTAATGACCACAGTCTTTGAAGTCCATCTTGATTAATTGCAGAAGTTCACATAGATGCAATTGTCCTTGTTAATTGGCTGATGAAGGCTTTTGTTAGTCTATGCATTCCATTTCAAGATCATAGTCCATCAATAGACCGAGGTGATGCAGGTTGGAGTTGGCATCAGTTCATCCTCTGAAGTCCATCATAATAGACTGAAGTGATATATGGCTGGCACCGGCTGCATTTAGTCATCATCATACTAAATAATACAAAATTATACAGATACAGTATACATAAACATCAGTAGCCAAGAACACAAGTCTTTACTGCACACTTACAATAGTTGCAAGATGCTACTGACCTAATATTAAAATTTAGTTTATTTTTTGGCTTTGCTTTAGAAGACCTACTTGAAAGCATTTGCTTCTGACAGTGCCATCCAAACAGACACTAAACCATTGTTGAAAAATGATAATAATAAAATAAATTATGAATATTTAGCATTTATATTGTAGTGGACAGCGCTGCATGAAGCTATAAATATAGCCTTTGCAAATTTAAGTGTAGTGTTTTTTCAATGTGTCAACATGAACAAAGGAGAGGAAGGAGTCCATCTTGTTTAATTAGGAGCTTGAAACTCCTTCCTCTGTGCCGAGTGGTGGATTGGCTGGTTTATGAAATGGGGTTTCCTTATAGATGAACCAGCAGTTTCCTGCCCATAAGATGAGGTTTAGGAATCCAAAAAGCTGGACAAAGCAGAAAAAAGAAATGTCCATTAAGTATCATCGTTTTTGGTGCACTGTCCATTTAACTAGGCTTCATTCAAGGAATAAGATCAGAATTAAAGTTAGCAATGGTGCTTTCCACAGAGGCATTGAGACGGCCCATAGCAGGGTAGCTTTTGGCTATGCATATACCTTGTGGACATGCCAGTATTAGGGTATCAGGACTAGTAGCATTCTTGACATATGTTAAACCTTTAGCCCAGGCTGAGGAAGAGACCAACCACAAGAAGGCAAAGATTCCGGTCACAATCAAATCCTAGAAAGAAAACAGAGGGAAGTTTGGCAAACCAATCCTTGATGATGCAAATGATAGAATGGCGAGAACACTATTATAAAAGAAAACAATGTTCAATAAAAAGTTTATTATTTGATAATTATTGGAATAAACAATTGTTCCATCTGATCCATCTGATCTGTTCCATTTGATCTAAAATTGAATCAATTCAATACAAATTATTAACAACAGACACAACTATATTTAAATAGCAAATCTGAGTGAAGTCTACTTGCATCTTAACTTAAACGATTAAGTTTATTCTGTATTAACTCAAAATTAATTTAACTAAATTGCATACGTTTGGAAAGTCCATTACTTAATTAAATTCAAAGAACAAGATTACTAAATCAATCGAGCAGACTTATTAGGGTTTTCAGTGTAGTTAATTTTTCTAACGGTATGCTGTTTTTGGATGCCAAGCAACATAGCTACTTAGCGCCTTGTAGTGTGCTCGCATCATGTTGGAATTACTCTAATTAGGAGATAAAAATAAAAAGCACTTATGCCTTCAAAGAACTCATAATTCTGCCTGAACAGTTAAAGGATTAGTTCAACCAGAAATGAAAATTCTCTCATCACGTTCTCACCATCATGCCATCCCAGATGTGTTTGACTTTCTTTCTTCTACAGTACACAAATTATAATTTTTAGAAGAATATTTTAGCTCTGTAGGTCCAGACAAGGCAAGTGAATGGGTGCCAAAATGTTGATACTCCAAAAAGCACATAAAGGCATCATAAAAGTAATACCTATGACTCCAGTTGTATTAAGCCATATCTTCAGAAGTGATATGACAGGTTTGGATGAGAAAAAGATCAATATTTAAGTCCTTTTTTAGTTAGAAATTATTCTACCTGCCCAGTGGTTGGCGATATGCATAAAGAATGTGAATCACCAAAATTACAAGGAGGATAATGTGAAAGTGAAAGTGGAGATTGAGTAGTAGGAGAATTTATTTAATATAATTTTATTATTTTCTCCCCTTTTCTCCCCAATTTGGAATGCCCAATTCTCAATGCACTCGAAGTCCTCGTGGTTGCATAGTGACTCGAGGACAAATCTCAGTTGTCTCAGAGACCATCAATCCATGCATCTTATTACGTGGCTTGTTAAGTGCATTACCGCTGAGACGTAGCGCGTGTGGAGGCTTCACGCTATTCTCCGCTGCATCCACGCACAACTCACCACGTGCCCCACCGAGAGCAAGAACCACACATTATAGTGACCACAAGGAGGTTACCCCATGTGACTCTACCCTACCTAGCAACTGGGCCAATTTGGTTGCTTAGTAGACCTGGCTGGAGTCACTCAGCTTGCTTGTGACTCCAGGGGTGGTAGTCAGCATCTTTAATCGCTCAGCAACACAGGAGGAGAATTTCTAATAAAAAAGGACATCAGTCATTTTGGTTCTGAAGACATTGATTTAACCACTGGAGTGTTATGGATTACTTTTATGTTGATGTGATTTTTGGAGCTTCAAAATTTTGACACCCATTAACTTGCATTGTGTGGACCAAAAGAGCAGAAAAATCTTCATTTGAGTTCTGCTGAACAAAGTCATACACATCTGGAATGGCATAAGGGTGAGTAAATAATGATAGCATTTTCATTTTTGGGTGACCTATCCCATAACAGGTAGTTTACACCCATTTCTGTTCATCATGCCTTTTTATAGCCAGTGTTACCAAGAGTGCTGTCTTTGTACTTAAAAAAAATTTCAGGAACATATGGAGGTAAAAGAATAAAATGTATAGTGATTAAGTAGCTTGTTTCCATCTACAACAAAAACACACACGGATTTGTTTTACCGTTATGAGTGTTGCCATAGAAACAATTTGTGGAGGGTTAAAAAGGCATCTTTTTAAAGCTTATAATTTTATGAAAGCACTTGCATTAATTCTGTTTAATGCAACTTTGTCGCCATGGCAATGAAGATGTAAAATTGCATATAACTACACAGAAGAGGTTAGTAAGAAATTGTATCATTAGGACTGTCGATTTAACGCGTTAATAACATGCGATTAATTTGACAAAAAATTAACCCACTTTAATCGCAATATTTAACTGAGAAATACAAGCTTGTAGTACCACCTGTTTACTCCAGAGGGCAGTAATTGAAATTTCAGCTGTGTGAGCAACACACAGTTTATACAGTGAAGAAAACAATTTATTGCGTTCAAAACACTGCGCAAATGCGATCTTTAAGGGATTTTTTTATGTGTTTTTAAGATTGAGTATTAAACTCGACACAGTGACCTAAACATTTTATTTTTATGACGCAACACACCCGAGACGCGACACAAGCATGTCTGACGCAGGTCGTACGGTCTTTACCTTAAATACATATTTAATTACCAACGAGGTTAAGGATGTGTCCTTTAAACTGTTAAACCGTTTTTACCCCGTCAATCTTTATTTACCATACCATACCATACCAACTTTATTTGTTAAGCACTTTACAACAACCAAAGTTGACCAAAGTGCTGTACATAAAAATATAGAAAAATATACATAAACATATGTACAATTAATAACCATACAATAAAAACAAAGTAACAAATACAATCAAGTAAATAAAATCGACCTCTCACTAGGTGTTAAAAGCCACAGAGAAAAGATGGGTTTTAAGAAGGTTTTTAAAAACAGATAAAGAAGAGGCCTGCTTTACATGCAAAGGCAGATCATTCTATAGTCTAGGGGCAGACACAGCAAAGGCACGGTCCCCTCTGAGCTTACGCTTAGTTTTAGGCACAATCAGGAGCAGCTGATCATCTGACCTGAGAGCGCGGACGGGTTTATAAGAGTGTAGAAGCTCAGAGAGGTATGGCGGGGCAAGACCATTTAAAGATTTAAAAGCAAATAACAGAATTTTAAAATGGATCCTAAATTGAATAGGCAGCCAATGTAATGAAGCTAAAATAGGGAAATGTGCTCATGTTTACGTGTGCCTGTTAAAAGACGTGCTGCTGCATTTTGTACCATCTGGAGACGGGTGATGGAGGACCCACTAACCCCCACATATAGGGAATTACAATAGTCCAGCCGTGTAGTTACAAAGGCGTGGATTGCAGTTTCAAAATGTTGTCTTGACAGAATTGGCTTTATTTTGGCCAGCTGCCTCAAATGAAAGAAGCTTGATTTGACAACAGCTTTGATGTGACTGTCAAATTTAAGCTCAGGGTCCACTTTAACTCCTAGATTTGTAATGTTAGATTTAATATAGGGTGCCAAGGAGCCCAGATCTACAGGCGGGGTCCCAGTGGTGCCTCCAAAACCATCACTTCTGTTTTTTATCATTAAAATTTAAAAAGTTCAGAGCCATCCAGGCCTTTATGTCGTCGAGACAATTGAGTAGTTGTCCAACAGAGTTATCATTTTTCTTTTTAAGGGGTACATAAATCTGACTGTCATCTGCATAACAGTGGAATGAAAAGCCGTACTTTCTAAGTATGGAACCAAGTGGAAGCAAATACAAAGAGAAAAGTAGAGGGCCGAGGACTGAGCCCTGTGGGACCCCACACAAGAGAGGAGCAGTGGAGGAAACAAATTCACCTATGCTGACACAAAAAGTTCGATCCGCTAAATATGACCTAAACCACTCCAGTGCCATGCCACTGATGCCCACCCACTGCCTTAAACGTGAAATCAATATCTCATGATCCACTGTGTCAAATGCAGCAGTTAGATCCAAAAGCACAAGGATAACACAGTCGCCAGAGTCAGTCGTTAAAAAGATATAATTAAAAACTCTTAAAAGAGCGGTTTCGGTGCTGTGCAAGGTTTTAAAGCCGGACTGGAAAACCTCTAGTATATTATGTTCTTCCAAAAAGACCAATAATTGACTGTGCACAATCTTCTCCAGGATTTTTGAAAGGAAGGGCAATTTGGAAATAGGCCTGAAATTAGCAAGAACTGACGGATCCTGAGCAGGTTTTTTAATCAGAGGTTGAACCACTGCATGTTTCAAAATTTCAGGGACCACACCCGAGGTCAGACTACTGTTTATAACTGCAGCCACAGATGGTCCTACAGTGGGGAAAACCTCCTTAAATAGTCGAGGGTGAACAGCATCATTTGGAGAACCCGAGGGCTTCAAGTGACCAACTACCTCCTCTAAAAAAGAAAAAGTCACCGGCTCAAAATGATCAAAAACAACCGAGTAAGGGACAGAGATTGAAGGGTCTGAAGCTGAAGGCGCAATTTGAGACCTAATAGAAGTGACCTTATCAATAAAAAAGCAAAGGAAATTTTCACACATAGCAGGGGATGCCTCCATACAAGCATTCTGTGGTGCATTTAAAAGTGAGTCAATGGTGTTAAACAAAACACGAGGCTTGCGACTATTTGCCAGAATAATATCTGTGAAATGTTTTCTTTTGGCATCTTTCACAGTTTCCTGGAAATGACGCCAGCAATCCCTTAACATTTGAAGAGACACCTGCAGTTTGTCCTTCTTCCACTTGCGCTCAGCTCTACGGCACTCACGTCTGGCAGCATGAGTTATGTCATTTAACCAGGGCTCAGATTTAGTTTTTGGCTGCCTGGATTTTAATGGAGCCACAGTGTCTAAAACAGTTTGGCAGGTGGAGTGAAACCATGAGCTAAGCTCTTCTGTGTGCAATACAGACTCAGGGGTGATGGTGTTCTGACTGAAAGCCGCTGAGAACTGAGCAGCAGTGGAAGGGTTAATCATGCGACAGCGCCTTGCAGCAGCGCAAGGTTTAAATGTATGACAGGCAAGGGCAGTCTCAAATAATACCGGCATATGGTCAGAAAACACTGCGTCACATATCTCTAGATTAAGAACAGGCAAACCATATGATAAAACAAGATCAAGTGTGTGTCCATGTTCTTGTGTGGGTCCAGACACAGATTGCACAAGATTAAAAGAATCAATGAGGTTTAGAAAACCCTTTGTCATTGGCTTATCAGGACAACACACATGAACATTAAAATCCCCAACAATAAGAGCACGATCATATTTAGGCATGATTTCAGCCAGAAAATCAGAAAAATCATTTAAAAAGTCCTTATTGTACTTGGGGGGCCGATAGACCACAACACACAACACTGTGTGAGAGCGACCAATCTCAAATAAACTCAGCTCAAAGCTGCTGAAAGCGGATGACAGCAATATCTGCTTACATTTATAATGACTCTTATATACAGTCGCTATTCCTCCTCCTCGGCCAGATTTTCGTGGGGAGTTAAGGTAGCAATTTTTATTTAAGAAACATGCTCCCTGAAATAGATCCACTTTGCTGCTCCTGTAATGCTGTAGATGAAAAGTTTGTTTGTTTGTACATACCTCTATTTTAAGTAGTTTTTCTTTGCTTTATAAAGATGTTTTATTTGGTTTTCACAGATTTGATAACTTAAGTTAATATTGTCTATAAAGCCCCTATTTGCATTTTTTTTTGTAAAGACATGAAATATTATTTAAATACTCTTTGTACCTCCAACAACTCCAAAGCATTGAAAACCATTACACTATGTAATGAATATAATGTCTTGGCATTATTGTAAAATATGTCTGTACTATGTGTACCCCTGACTTGTTTCTAAAAAAAAAAAAATGTCTGACGCAGACACTGACGGATCCACTAGCCCTCATAATATATCTCCAACTGATTGACAAATTCACTTGTGAAGTGGATTGCTGTGAATTGTATGCCAATGATTGACTTATGATCAATAATATGGTAGTAAACAATACATTGTATTCTAAAGCAACTTTTTGTAATTTTGTTTTTAGAAAATTAGGGACACATGGAAATACATTTTTGTTTTTATCAACATTATGCCACAAATGCAGTCAATTAACCTTAACTTGTTATTTAACCATTCAAATTCATTTAAATCTAGTAGAAATCTAAAAATCCCCAAATATTTTAACATAAATGTTAAGACTTAATTTTTTACAATACATTTTTTTTTACCATTTATTATGCCTACATCACTGGTTTCGTGACATAAAAGTACTCAATAAGGAACAAAAGATTGCAAATTAAAAGTTAATGAAAACTTTTAGAAATCATAAATCCGAGTTAGGAATCTGTGACAGCACTAGATTCTAAAAACAAACAAAAATGTCAGATTCTTTGTTTAGCCAATCAGATAACAGTGTTTTCTGCCTGTCAATCATTTGCGAGCAATACAAGGCAGCCCATATATGAGCAGCAGGAAGCCGAGATAATGAGTAGAAGCATATCACTCAAGTTGAACACCAAATTCAGCTTAATCTATTACTAATTTGATGTGTGAGAGTTGTCATTGCTTTTGACGACACTGCTGCTCTCCTGCTCCATCTCAAATTAAAACGGTCTAAACGAAAAACTGGATGGCGGAGTTTTTGGATGAGGAGGCATGACGGACAGATGACAGAGACAGACATCCTTTTTTTAAATCACTGTGTAAACAGATTTAAAAAAGTGCTATATAAAGCACAACTAACAAATAAATGTAAAAACATTTACAAGAGTACAAAACTAATGTGTTAACATTGAAAAGTTAATGATTACTAAAGCAAAGAAAATTAATATTTTATTTCAACTGTAATAGAGATGCGGTCATTTCACCTAAAAGGATATGCAAAATGAGCAATAACATCTGTTTTGTCACAGGTTATTGTGAAGACACTGGATCTGACAAAACCACCAGTGGTAGCAAAGGTGCAAATGGTGAAAACCTAAAAAAAAAAAAAAAAAAATGAATAATCATGATTAAAATAATCAAGCCATCTTTTTTCTGTAAATTAATTGCATAGCAGTTGGCATGCATCGGCAGTATAAAGACTAATCTTTATTGAGGAAAAAAATATATATTTCAGGCATCAAGTTAGTCACTAATAGAGCCCGACCGATATGGGATTTTTAAGACCGATACCGATTTTAGAGGGTTACCGAATTAATCGATTACCGATATGGAGGCCGGTAAAGCAAATTTTTGAGCGGGAATATAAACAGACCTTTTCTTGTGCACTGAATTTGCACCGATATGACTATGCAAAGGTTCTCAGAAGGCTGCTTTCTTAAACAAATATTTTTATTAAAGAAAACCTGACATTTTTATTAATATACACTGTCAACAAATTCAAGAAATGAACACTGAGAAAATAATAATTGAATAAATACAAATACAATAAATAGCTTAATAAACATCAGTACTGTATATTCAGTATCAGTCAATTGCTGACCATTTAATAAAGAATATAAATACAATAAATAGCTAAATAAACATCAGTACTGAATGTTCAGTATCAGTCAGTTGCTGACCATTTAATAAAGAATAAAAATACAATAAATAGCTAAATAAACATCAGTACTGTTTAGTATCAGTCAAATGCTGACCATTAAAATAAAGAATAAATAAAAATAAAATAAATAGCTAAATAAACATCAGTAGTACTGTTTTGTATCAGTCAAATGCTGGCTATATTAATACTGCCAGTAAATTAGGGGCAGATTGTAAAACAAGAAGCTTTTACACCTGCCGAGTCAAGAGATAAACAGAGGCAGAGGTGTTACACTGTATTCTGCTATACAAGTTCAGGGGAATCTTTCAACGGTGGAAAACCAGATTTTTAAATATTAAATTTTATAAATGCAATTACTGGAATTGTTCGGTTGAAGGCGGTACCAAACTGTGAATCCTGAAAAAAACTGTTTGCTGAATACATGTTAACACATTAGCTTCCACTCAACTGACAAACTATGAAAGTAAATACATGATTAGCTAGTTAGCTGTAAGCTCTTTGTCACAGAGATCAAAAGATGGATGTTGTTTGTTTTACTTTCCAGCATTGCATCTCACCAACTAGGTAACAACATAGCGTGAAATCAACACTCAACAGACACAATCTACCATTGCACCATTGTCTGCTGAGCTGCAAAAAGATGATCTGATGTTTACCTTTCAATCTGCTACATTACTGACAACACTGACAAACTATAGCTGGCTAACAGCAAATAGATGTGATAAACATGAGTGACATGGTTGTCAGTGACGGGGTTACTGTTATATTAGCTTTATTGAAAAGGGAAAATGATGGGATCATTGTGTTTATAAACTTTCTACTATGTATTTCACAAGCTAGTTAGCAACTTACAGAGAAGACACCACTTAACTTCACACTGCTTAACTCCGCCCTGTCTGCAAAATCTACGTCAGTTCAGAGGCTGTGTCTCATTTCGAAGGCTGCGTGCTAGGTAGGACTCGAGTGTCCTCCTTTAAACAAGCCTCATTTAAATGAGCCGGCCTTCATAGGACAAACGGAAACGTAACATAACATGGTTTCTATGACAGCACGCCACTCTTTAACAAGCGCTTTGAGTGAGACGGGAACAGTGTCCCTCTGGAGGGGAATGCATGAGGTACATTTTAGGAGAGTTATAATGATGTGAAAAGAAAAAGAAAAAAGATTTTACAGGTGTACTTATACTCTAATACTTTATTTTAATTATATATTAATATAATTATACATATTATATACTCTGCACCCTTTGGTGCCGAAACCCGGGAGATTGATTAAAGTGCGCCCTATGGAGCCCTCCCAGCTTTCGGAGATCCTCCAGGCCCTCGCCAGCCTGCACCAGATCCATCAACAAACCTTGCTTGAGCTCCACCAGGACCAGGATCGCAGGTTAATTGAGATCCTGAGGCCTCAAGCAGAGGACCGGCATGCAATCCGGAATCTCCTTGGCCACGAGAAAGCCCTGGCCGCGACCCCAGACAGCCACAGTTCCCTGCCCCCACACACGCTCCTGAAGATTGGGGCGGATGATGATGTTGAGGCTTTCCTTGATCTCTGCGAGAAAACCGTGGAGATCTGGTGCTGGCCACGTGACCAGTAGGCGGCCAGGCTCCTCCCGCTGCTTTCTGGTGAAGCCCAGCTCGGTGCCCAACAACTGCCGGAGACTAATCTCCTGGCCTATGAAGATTTGAAGAAGGCCATCTTGCAGCACTTGGAACCGCTTTTACGGACCTTGAAGATGAGGAAGACTGACTACCTGTTTGCGTTCGCTCAATGACTCCGGGATGCGTGCCGAAAATGGCTGCTGGCAGGGGCCCGCGACATCGAGGGAGTGTTAGATCAGGTGGTGCTGGAGCAGCTGGTCCATCATCTACCCAGGGGCACCGCAGAGTGGGTCCAGTGCCACTGCCCGGCATCGCTGGAGGGTGCCCTGCAGCTCCATATGGCATATGGCAGCGCACACAAGGGCGGAAGAGCCCTCTTCTCCTCTCTCTCTTCCCCCTGCCCCTGTGTGTTCCCCCCTCCCCTCTCACTCTGCTCTCTCCCCAGAACCTGTTCTTGCCCATTCCCTGTGTGAGGGGGTGGACATACCCCCCCGCCTCTACAGTGCCCCGCCGCTCTCCACCTAAGGTGGAAGTGTCCGCCGACGCAGGTGCGGGCGTGGCGTCTGGGCCGGCCTGCTGGGGTTGCAGAGATCAGGGACACTTCTGGGATCAATGCCCTGTAATGGAGCTGGGGACGGTGGTCCGGATCCCCGAAGCCCCGCAGGCTTCCCCCAACCTAGCCGGATACCGGTAAGAATCAAGGGGGGTACTCACCAAGCATCGGTGGACACCAGTTGTAATCAATCCACTATCCACCAACGCTTGGTTCAACATGGGGCATTGGGCACAGGTAAAACGGTGAGGGTGAATTGTGTGCGTGGGGATATTCACAAATACACTGTGGTGACCCTTGCAATTAAATTTCGGGGAACAAAACATAGAGTGGAGGCGGTTATTTCCCACCTCACCCATCCGCTGAATTCAAGAATGTATTAAGGGGAATATGCACAGATGGGTCCTATATAAAAGTGAGGAGATGTGATATGTGCGATGCTCTGGCAGAAGAGGCAGAGACGGATTTTCGAATTGTCATTTAATCTAATTTAATGTAACATGAGATCAAATTAAACTCTGACGATGAAGTGTGAGAGCAGCACTGCAGCTCACGTCTGAGTGAGGAGAGGAAGAATTACACAGATCACAGTCCAGATGCACTCTTAACTTTCCAAACAGTTTCAGGTGATGTAGATCGCAAAGTATGAGTGAATAAAAAAAATAAAAAAAAGCTGGAGCTCTTTAAAGGAAAAAACTGAAGACAACTGGCAATCCACAGCTTTATTAATAAGAGTGAGTTTGTTTTTTTGAGAGTTAAAGATAGATTTAAGTGTGCAACAAGCCTTCGCCCTATTATACACTAAAACAAAATACATGTTTGATTTGTTTTGGCTTGTTTTCCAATATAAATACTTAAAACTCCTTTTAAAACAATGTACATTTTCTGTAGCAGTAAATATCTAAAATCCTTTAAAAGATTAATTCACCTGAGAAGCAGCATATAAGATACTTAGACTTGCTTTTAGAGTATAAGTACTTAAATATAATAATATTTTGTCTTTACTGCACTCGCAGAAGTATACCCAAATGATAAAATAAACGTATATACAAAATAAACTTAGATTTAAGAAACATTCTTTTAATGCAAGTCTTACATGTTGCTTCTCAAGTACATGTATCTTTTTAAAAGGATTTTTTTTAAAAAAAAACAATACAAAAACACTTGATAACAATAGTATGTTTTGCAGTGATTTTTTTTATACTGAATTAAACTGAATAAAAAGCATTTTGTCCTTTAATTCAGTGAATATCATTTAGAGATATTTAAAAAAAAATGTTTTGTCCTCTTTATTGTTAGTAAGCACGTACAATACAACCTTTTTAAGTCTGGGCACAAGCTGAGTAATCGGTTAAGAGCTAATGATTAATAATCGCAATAATCACAGAATAATCGTTAGATTAATCGATTAACAAAATAATTGTTAGTTGCAGACCTAGTGTAGTCTAGCTGAATTAATGAACCTTACTATTTTTAATTCAAGGATAATACAACACAATTATTGCTGTAACAGTGCTCTTTTGCTCATCATGCACAAGAAATCCTGAGTTCAATATAAATACAATGTTAATAATAAATTAAATAACTTAAAAGCCCTGTGTTTTCTTTATACAGTTATTTTGTAAAGTTTTGTGCATCATATTTTATACTAGTCTACCTGTTTTTACTTCATGTACATTATTCTACCTAAGGGATGTAACGGTGTCAAGGTTTTACAGTTTTAAAAAGAGATGGTTATCAAACCGTTAACATAAATAATTAATATTGCAATCATGGTTTTACTTGTATTTGTTTAAATCCAAGTAAAGGAATGAAAGTTTCCATTGTAAATATCAGTAACGGCTACATTTACAAAACACAATATAAACTTGATCAAATACATATCTAAATTGCGACCTATGTATCGTGTTTCACTGCACGACAGAAAGAGCGCAGTGCACTAAAATGTCAAAGCCTGGACCTTTATTTCCCTCCACCAAATGGTTGAAGTCCACAGTGTGGGAATATTATAGTTATTTAAATGACAACAAGACTTAATTAATGTTGATGGTCAGCCAATTTATAAACTGTCGAAAGAGTGTCATTGAAATCGGTGCAGCAGCGCAGTTCCCTCCCTCTCTCTCTCTCTCGACCTCTTACTTACTCGTGCATGCGTGTGTGTGTGTGTGTGTGTACGCCAAAGTCCAATTTTGCGTGCATATGATACGCCAATCCTTCCCATTAACTTATATGCACGCAAAATTGGACTTTGGCTTATGCATTACACGCAATTTGGAAGTGTAAAGTTGTGTTATTTATACGCAGATTGATGAGAACGGGTGGGTGGGTGTGCACGGGACGGGACATGTCTTTTGCACTCTTTGTATGGTGGAATTTAATTACCATTGTAGCTCAACAAGAAAACCCACAAGTGCAACAACAGCATGAAACGTAAACACCAGCGAAGTGGTAGGTCTACTGCATCTAAACAGTTTTTAAACGTTTTTAGAAACTTGCCAGTCAGACACTTGTGGATGTGTAGAAAAAAAAAGAGCACATCCTGAAAATGCTAGAAATTGTTTTCATCTCGAATGTAAATCTGTATATTGTGTTAAAGAGCATAGAGATGTTTGGCGCAAAAACAAAAATAGAAAAAAAGAGTGGTTCCCCTTCTGTCGCTCTCTCCACGTTGTGTCGGAGAAGCGACACTAGGGGTCTCTCTTGAGCGCCGATATCCACCGCTGATCTATGAAAAAAGGCCAATGAGAGTTGGCAGCCGGCATTTGCATGTCCCGTCCCCGGACATACGGGTATTTAAGCGGCGCAAATACGGGAGTTCATTCAGAAAATTTCTTCGGAGCCGATGGTCTGTCTGCAGTTTGCTGTGAGTTACACACCACTAACGTTCCTGTTTCCTCTGACGATCTGCATGCTGTTGGATTTGACGGCACACAACAGCGGCTTTCTCCTTCACATTGCACAGCGTGCATTGTTGCCCCTGAGCGCTTCGACAGCACAGACACACACACACACATTGTGTATTTAAAAGAGCAAATTCCTATTAAAAGAGTAATTTCTCTAAAAGAGCAAAACACAGCGGCGTTGAACGTCCTTTTCAGGACGCGTCTTTTTCAAGATGCCCTTCCGCCCCTGTGTTGTTCCTGGATGCGGTAAAGTGCTCTCCGCTTCAGACGGCCACAGGCGCTGTCTCGTGTGTTTGGGCCGCGATCACACCGAGGCGGCGTTTGTGGATGGCTGATGTTCTCACTGCGAGAACATGACCATGACCACGTTGCGGTCGCGGCTTGCTTTTAACAGAGAGCAAGCCACCCCAGCTGCACCCCGCATTGCTCCTTCTTCCCACGGGATTGAGGACGATGCGGTTGGCGCTGGGGGTGATTTGGGGGTGGCAGCGGGTGCAGTTTCGCCGGGTAGCCCCCCGCAAACCTCCCATTCCCCGACACGCTCGCTGGTCCCCGTCTACGCTTGCGGCGATAGCGGCTCGCCTCACGGCCCGGCTGTCTTTCCTCCCGAGCCCGAAGCAGATGAGCTCGCCGCTGCATCGGAGAGTGTGATGTCTGATGCCGAGGACTCCCCTGGACTGCCGCCTTTGGGCCAGCAGGCCCAGGCTGAGGCCGACGCTCAGATGTCTGACATGCTTTCCGGGCGCCGTGAGCGAGGGGTTGGATTGGAACCCTCCATCCTCCCCACAGCCTTCACGGTTGGATGACTGGTTCCTGGGGGCAGCGCGCCTCGCGGCCTTACATCCCCCGGTCCCGTTTTTCCGGAGGTGCATGACGAGCTGGCGTCTACGTGGAGAGCCCCGCTCTCCGCTCGTCTAGGTGCCACCCGCTCCACTCTCACCACCCTCGACGGCGGAGAGCGCCACGGATACGGGGCGATTCCCCGGGTCGATAGGGCAGTTGCGTACCATCTATGCCCCGGTAGCCCTACCTCCTGGCGTGCCCGCCCCATACTCCCATCCAAGCCCTGTAGGACAACATCCTCGCTCAACGCGAAGGCCTACAGTGCGGCTGGATGCGCTGCCTCCGCCCTGCATGCGATGGCCCTCCTGCAAGTCCACCAGGCCAAAGCACTCAGAAGCATGCACGGGGGTGGACCTGATCCTGATGTGCTGCAGGAACTGCACTCAGCAACCGACCTCGCCCTGAGAGCGACGAAGGCCACAGCGCAGGCACTCGGACAGGCGATGGCCACCCTAGTGGTCCAGGAATGCCATCTCTGGCTCAATCTGGTTGAGATGCGTGAGGCTGACAAGAACCGCTTCCTGGACACACCTGTCTCCCAGATTGGCCTTTTCGGCGACACCGTCGAGGACTTCGCCCAACAGTTCTCCGCGGTGAAGAAGCAGACGGAGGCCATCTCTCACATCATGCCCCGCCGCACACCTGCCGCTACGGGCCCTGCCCCGTCTGCTCGCCGAGGGCGTCCCCTTGCGGCGAAGAAACCAGCTCCTGCTCTGCCCCAACCCGGGCCCAGCTCTCAGCCCCAGCGTCGAGCATCCCGCAGGCGGCGTACGCCCCCTGTCTCACGAACCCCCTCTAGGACCCGGAAGGCTCCCAAGCGTTCCTGAGACAGCCGACCCAGAGCCGAAGACATTAGCTCCGGAGGTGGTAAGACCGCTCCGTCCCCCGGTGGAGGGCCGGGAGGAGAATCCTTTGTTTTTTCATTTGCCACACCCCCTGACGGGGGCTGTGGTACCCACATTCTCAATAAAAGAGCTATTTCCTTTGCCTCTGGGTCACCTGGCCCTCAAATGCCATTCTCACGGCAATCTGCTTTCAGATTACGACAGTCCCGGTACACCGGACGCGGCGATCCCGCCTTCCGCCTGCCCATGACTGTCCCCCAGCCGGCCGGTTCAGACAAGTCCAGAGGACGCCCCCTGCCGGGCGCGCGGAGCAAGGTATGTGCTTTGAGTCTATTCTCAGCACCTCAGCCTCAGGCCGCAACGAAGCCGCCCGACGCTGCATTACCTGTTCTGCCCCGCTGCGAGGCCCCGCCGGGTACGTCCAAAATACTCTACCAGGCACCTTTACGCCCTAAAGTGGCGCTTGTTCGCAGATTGGTGTTCTTCCCGAACTGAAGCCCCGCAGAGATGCGCGATCAAGTCAGTGCTCCTGTTCCTACAGGAGAGGCTGGACAGGAGGCTGTCCCCATCCACCCTCAAGGTGTATGTTGCCGCCATTGCCGCCCACCACGATCCTGTAGACGGCAAGTCTTTGGGTAAGCACGACCTGATCCTCAGGTTCCTGAGAGGCGCCCGGAGGTTGAATCCCTCCCGGCCAGGCCTAGTTCCCTCCTGGGATCTCTCGGTAGTCTTGGCAGGACTCCAGAGACCTCCCTTCGAGCTGGTTGAATCAATTGGACTCAGGGCCCTCTCTCTCAAGACGGCCCTGCTGATCGCACTCGCCTCTATCAAGAGGGTCGGGGACCTGCAAGCGTTCTCTGTCAGCGACACTTGCCTGGAGTTCGGTCCGGCAGATACGTCTGTGATCCTAAGGCCGCAACCGGGCTATGTGCCCAAGGTTCCTAACATACCCTTCCGAGATCAGGTAGTGAACCTGCAAGCGCGGGAGGAGGCAGACCCAGCCCTTTCGTTGCTATGTCCAGTGCGCGCCCTGCGCATTTACCTGGACCGCACACAGAGCACCAGACGCTCTGAGCAGCTCTTTGTCTGCTTTGGGGGACGGCAGAAAGGGAATGCCGTCTCCAAACAGAGGCTCGCCCACTGGGTTGTCGACGCCATCACACTGGCTTATCACACCCAGGCTGTGCCCCTACCCTTGCGGGTCCGAGCTCACTCAACAAGGGGTGTTGCGTCCTCTTGGGCACTGGCCCTAGCAGACATCTGTAGAGCCGTGGGTTGGGCAACACCCAACACCTTCGCGAGGTTTTACAACCTCTGCGTTGAGTCAGTTGCGTCTCGTGTTTTCTCAGGTCCGAGCCCGTAGAACTCGGTAACACGTAGACCGACCAGCCGGGTGGATCACTTGCACCCAGCACCCTTTTCCTGACGTCAAGGTAAAGTAGTGCGCCTTCTTCCCAGGGCGCCCCACTCCGAGTCGGGACCCTGGTCGATTCCTCCCCAGCCCTCCGGGTCCGCGGTTCAGCGGAGGAACTCGCTGACCCAAGCCACTGCTGGTACCCTGATGGCTACCCTGTACTGGTATAGGTGCTCCACAGGTAAGGCCTCCTGCTCAGACTCCCCCTGTGTGTAATTCCACGGTTCTGTCCCCTTACGAGCAGACCCCCGTGTCTCCCTTAGGCAGTTACAGCTGCCCCGGTCGCCATGCTGTAGCAACTCCCCCCTTTCGAGGCTGGATCTACCACCGCACCATACTTTCCACACGAGTCCTAAGACAGCCGTGTGACGTGTCTACCACTTTTCCTCCCCAAGAAAAAGGGCAGGTGTGGTCTCCGCAGGGTCTGGGTAACACCGGGGCCCTTCCCTATATGCGTGTAAGGGCCCCGGTGTGATTGCTCTATGCGAGAAACATAGAGAGAAAAGAGGCCCAGCCAGGCTGGCCCGTTCCCATGTTGGCAAACATCGCCTTGTTCCCCTCCCAGGGTAACTAGAAGGATTCCATTGGGGCATTGGGGAAGGGTACATGCAGCCAGGTACAGACGATGCGCGGCACTGGATGAAATCCCTGCCCGCCTCTGTATCGGCGGTTCACGTACACGGTTCAGCGCATGGCAAGATTGGAATGGGTCCCCTAGTGTCGCTTCTCCGACACAACGTGGAGAGAGCGACAGAAGGGGAACGTTTGGTTACGTAGGGACACGTTGTGTCTTTCCTCCACCATGTCGCTGAACCGAGCCACTGTTGTGGCCGGACCATTTCCGGCTCCTCAGAAAAATCCTGAATGAACTCCCGTATTTGCGCCGCTTAAATACCCGTATGTCCGGGGGCGGGACATGCAAATACCGGCTGCCAACTCTCATTGGCCTTTTTTCATAGATCAGAGGTGGATATCGGCGCTCAAGAGAGACCCCTAGTGTCGCTTCTCCGACACAACGTGTCGTTCCCTCCCTCGGGGAACGGAGGTTACATACGTAACCAAACGTTTTAATGTTATCATAAAGGAGAACAAAATGACAGGGGATTTTTTTGCTATCTTACCATTAATATTATAATTCAAAACAGCATAAAAGTATTTCACTCTGCATTATTTGTCCTTTATTCACAGGTTGCACCTAATGGGAAATACCTGGAATTTGTGTTTTTTATTTTAATATAGGTCTATGTTATCATTTATTATGTTGCTAAAATATAATTTAGGGATGGCATCAACAAACTATAAATATTTAAAATATATGTATCCATCCAGAAAAATGCCTCAACATTCAGTCAGAAGTCTCATTGCTGTATTTTTCTAATACTTTTAGCAAGACATCTTAATACCGTTGCCACTTTAATCTTAATATTATTCTTAATAATAATGGTATTAATATACCGCTGTATATACCGATTTTTGGTGAAGGTCATCGTATTGTGAACATTTCATAACCCTATTCTATGCATTTAACACTGTAACTTGTGTTATATTATCCTGGCAATAAAAAAAGAGAAGTTGGGTTTGGGAGGTTGTTTATACTTGTAGCATAATACAAATGCATTAATAAAGACATATGATGTACATTTATACAGCAGCACTATTTCATCACTTCACTCGTGGAAAAAACACAAATTCTATATTTCTTCAAACTACATGGAAAACATGGAAAGAACATAATGAAGCAATTATAACAAATTAGGTAAATACTTGTATTGTATTAAATATATGAATCCCATATATTGACAGCTGAATGCTGAAAGGTATAAGTGTGGGTTAAAATTATATAAAAATGTTTGTTAAACAGTGCCATCAACTATAAATTATATAAAGGGTATAAATTTATAAAGGGTATAAATTGATTTTCATTGTTTTTGTTTCGGTCCCAGTGTAAATAGATTTTTCGACGGCAGTTCATCTCACAAATTCGTCTCTAGAGGATTTGGTGTTAATAGGCCTTAAATCATACAGTGATCATGGAGTATTAAGCTCCAACAAGGAGAAAAAGCATGAATTGCACTACATTCAAAATCTTCTGGAGCCGAGTGAGGAACAGAATTAAATTTAAGTCTTGTTTGCAAAAAAATGCTCCCGTCTGACATAGCATGTTTGAACAAGGTTTGAGAGGACAAGATCTTTAGCAAATAATGACTTTGAAATTTCTGTCTTTTCCTATTTTAGCGCTTAACAAAACATGAGTTCTGGTGTGAATATGCAAGCCACTGTGAATGACTCTCATAGTACTTATGAATGTGCAACACATGTCAAGATTTTCACTGAAAACTTATAATTTGGGTTGTTTCTAAACCAGACCTATTGTATGCCTTCAGAAGACTTTGTATATACATGATACATCTGCCGGATGAACTACTTTTGTGCCCTTTTTAAGTTTTAAAGTGAGTCACTATTAACCGCCATTGTCTTGAAAAGACGGACCAACATATTCATTAAAACATCTCCTTGTGTGTTCTGAAGTAATTTAGGTTTGGAACAGCATAAAGGTGTCAGTGGACATAAAACACAAATATTCAAACCACTGGTAGTTCTTTACATGTAGGCTACATATTAAAGAATTCCAAGGATTGTGTGATCACTAAAGAGTACTCAGTGGAACCCCCAAGACTTTTTAAGGAACAATTCAAGAACATTTGAGAAGTTCTGTTAAACAATGACAACAATGGTGAAATGCAGGACTTCCCTCTGGAACAGAAGTTTTTCTGAGACTTCTAGCGAAAATGTGGTGGTATATAATATCCTATGCTTTGTTTATGTGTATACTTTTATGTTTTTTTATTTTACTATTTATTGGTATGTCTTTGGATAAAATGAAAATGTTTGTTTTATTCTATAAAGCAGAGGCGTTTCCAGCATTGAAGGACATCCGGGGCTTAACCCAGACAATTTTATTTTCACACTAGCAACCACTTCTCTGTAGTCCAAAGCTGGTGAGAGGGTATTCTTATGGGTTTGCTCTTGTTGGGCCTGTTTCTACAGTTCCTAAATCTTCCACTCTAGTACTATCCTCGACTAACTCATCCTCTCTCCTCCCTGAATCATCTGTGATGCAAAAGAACAGATCCAGCACATAACTTATTGTAAATCAGCTTCAAACAACTAATTAATCAAGTGCTACATATTTCAAATTGTAGACCAATACCATTGAAGTAAATGTTTTGAGAAGAGCAGATCAGTGGAATTGCCCTAAGATCTATCATGATTCTTGAATTTTCATGTACATTACCATAAAGTAAGTTATATTATAGTGAGTAAAGTGAGGTAAAAAAAATATTGAATATAAATCATTTATATTATAAATAGTCAAAATGATGTATAAGATCCTAAGTTAATGCAATACATGAATAACTTTTAGTCTAAGTTCATTGATAAATAGTCAAAATGATGTATAAGATCCTAAGTTAAAGCAATACATGAATAACTTTTAGTCTAAGTTCATTGACACACCATGGCATCGAACTGTATATTATTCTCATCATCTCTATGAGAATAATTCATCTGTCAAAATCCTTTCATTAGGAGCATTGAGATAAACAATGTTTCACTTTTAACTTTCTCTAAAGTAAAGTGACTGATTAATTGTTTCCATGCCTGATTCTTGCACAGCTGCTGCTGCTGGCTCCTCAGTCTGTTGCTCATCTTTGCTACACTCTACAAAACCATTTAATCAAATCAAGGTGTATATTTACTACAAACTAATATCACAAAACAAGTCACACATACATTTTATGCTAATGCTTATTGGTTATCCTTAGCGAAAACAACACCTGATAAACAAGAAAAGTACACTCCTAACGGTACTCGAACCGCGGTCTCCGGCGTGAGAGGCGAATGCGCTAACCTTCTTCCGGAAAAATCCCCAAAGCCTCATTTGCTTAATTTTTGCTGTCTTTCCTGCTAACTGCCGTTAACTCGCCACTAAGTAATGTTAGTTGATGTCAACGACTGTGCAAGCTCCTCCCCTACCTGCTGCATATTCAACAGAGAGGATGAAACGGAGTCGCCCATAGGCTACCGACAGCAAAGGAACTTATTCTATAGGCTAGATTATGCCTATTGCTATTTTTACAGGCTGTATGCAGTATGTGCAAAGCCAAAGCACAATGAAATAAGGCAACTTATGATTTCGGAGGTTTACATAGGCTTTTGTCCGGTTTCATATTTGTCAGTCAACTTTTCAAAATACATTCGGGGCTACCCTCAAAACATTTGGGGCTGAAGCCCCGGCAAAATCGGCTGCCGCCGCCTCTGCTATAAAGTACTGATAACATTTCTCTCAAATTCCATATAAAAATATGATCATTTAGAGCATTTATTTGCAGAAAATGACAACTGGTCAAAATAACAAAAAAGATGTAATGTTTTCAGACCTCAAATAATGCAAAGAAAACAAGTTCATAATCATACAACACAATACTAATGTTTTAAGTTAGAGTTCATAAATAAATTATTGGTGGAATAACTTTCAATCACAGCTCTCATGCGCCATGCTCTCAAAAGTCTTTCACATTGCTGTTGGGTGACTTTATGCCACTCCTGGTGCAAACATTCAAGCAGCTCGGCTTTGTCTGATGGCTTGTGGCCATCCATCTTCCTCTTGATCACATTCCTGATGTGATCTCAGTGATTTGGACCGTGACTTTATTGTTAGTGCCAGATACAGGGCTGGTTTGAGTATTTCTGTAACTGCTGATCTCCTGTGGTATTTCACGCACAACAGTCTCTAGAATTTAATATCAATGTTGTCAAAAACAAAAAAACATCCAGTGAGCAGCAGTTTTGCAGATGGAAATGCCTTGTTGATGAGAGAGGTCAACAGAGAATGGCCAGACTGGTTCGAGATAATAGAAAGGCTACGGTAACTCTAATAACACTTCTGTACAATTGTAGTGAGCAGAATAGCATCTCAGAATGCACAACACGTCAAACCTTGAGGAGGATCGGCTACAAGAGCAGAACACGTCGGGTTCCACTTCTGTCAGCTAAGAACAGGAAACCGAGGCTAGTTGGCTGCTGTAGCCCATCCGCCTCAATGTTCGACATGTTGAATATTCAGAAATTACTGGTTTGAACAGACACAGACCAATTGCGGTGAGAAGAATATCATCTCTGAAAGCTATTCCGAGATGCGGGTTGGCGCTGTTTTGGCAGCACGAGACACAATATTAGGCAGGTGCTTTTAATGTTGTGGCTGATCGGTGTATATCAGGGCTGTCAATTGATAATTTTTTTTCTAATTTATTATTCCCATTAATTAATTAAATTAAATACAATTAATAGCATATCAATATTTGCTGAGCAAGGTGTCCAAAATAAAGATAATTCAATATAAAAAATACATAATTCAAATAATCATAATATATTCAATAAATATATTCAGATTTAAATATATTGCAAATTGGTGCAGATGAGTAAAGCGTTGATTAAACAAAGTGAATTTAGGAGTAGGCCTATTGCTTATTCCCACTGAACAAACCTACAGCTGACAGCAATCAAATTGAGAATCATAAAAGCCTTTAGGACACGTCAAGTAGTTTAAATTTTGAAAATCACATCTTGAGTTCATTGCATTCAGGTGCTTCACCCAGTTGTCAGGCTCCCATTCTGTGGCTTTGCTGCTTTCCTTGTCAAAAAATCCTATTGGAATTTCAGTTTATCCTGTAGTATCTTATTAGATTCTTATAGGATCTTATTGGATTCTTATAATCCTATTGGTATTTCAGTTTATCCTGTAGCATTTTATTGGATTCTTATAGGATCTTATTGGATTCTTATAGGATCTTATTGGATTCTTATAGGATCTTATTGGATTCTTATAATCCTATTGGAATTTCAGTTTATCCTGTAGTATCTTATTGGATTCTTATAGGATCTTATTGGATTCTTATAATCCTATTGGACATTCTGATTTATTTTTATGAAATTTCACTTTGTCCTGTAGTATCTTATTGGATTCTTAAAGGATCTTATTGGATTCTTATAATCCTTCAAAAAGATTTATTTTCATGAAATTTCACTTTGTCCTGTAGTAGGCTATATCTTTTTAAATTCTATATCTGTATTTCTGTATGTTGTGCTGTTTTTCCAGGTAATTACAATTAAATATTATAACATTTATACAGCAAGATCATTTTAATCATTTCAATTCAGAAATTATATACATTATAGATAGATTCATAAATAAAAGAATATAAATACAATTTAGATAGAATGTCATATAGTCGACACAATAAAAGGAATTATTTACACTAGGATCACCATGCAGCTCAGTTACTATAAAAATATTCAGCCATCAGCTGAGCTCTATGCTAGGCCTATACATCAGTCAAGCTCTATGCTGTTTGGTTGTAATGCAATATAGCATGCTTTTTTTAAGCAAATGTGCACAACATTGTGGACAATTTCTAGAGGTTTTACAATCAGAGTCGGAGTTGGTGTTGGAGTTGGCACCACTTCTTTTATATGGGAAGGAGATCCTTCAGACACAAAACCAGCAAGTGTGGTTTGTAAAAGCTGAACTTGAATGAGTGGATAGTTTTTGTGGTCATGTATGATATTTACAATTGACTCAATCTTTCCAATGCAACCATTATTTAGCTGAACAGTAAAACGGTTGTGTTTGTACTCCTTTCCATATTTCTCTGTCGTTAACGGTTGTCCATTCACAATTGCTCTGTCATATGTCTCTGCAGAGTACTCATCATTTTCAGATAGATCACAGACTGGGAGCATTAAGATTTTATCTCTGTGATCTAAAATTTTTTTGTCCAGAACATCCCAACAAAACAAGACCTTCTAGCTTTTGTGCCTTAGCAACAAGAGGATAAACACCTAGCCAGTCATTCACAAGTTTGCCCACCCTATTTGAGACATCAGCACTAGTTGTTGTTCGTTTAAGTAGTTGGGGAATTGACTGAAGTATGTTGAATTGGCGTGCAATTTGAGATGGAATATAATTTGTTCCATGACACAACCTCTTCAGTTTCTGGTTGTGACCCTCAAAAGAAAATGCAGATGTACACCAAAGAGGTCCATACATCTTGACAGAGAAGGGCAAATGTGTGAGTTGATGGACATTGAAGGACATTTGGCACAAGCCATATGTCGTTGGTATCTCCTGCACAAACTTTGTGATCTTGGATGTTGCTGCTGCCAAGTCATTTTCTGTGACAGTGTCTTTCAGAAAGCAAAAGATTTTGTTGGAAGAATCTTGTACAGAACAGGACCACTGTAGAATAATAGCCAGCTTCTGCATTCTGCAGCCTTCCACCTTTGCGCAACTTTCACAGTCCGTGGTATTCTTGGTATATCAGATGGAGGTTTGATGGTAAGCAGCCTTTGATCAACAAGCTTATGTGATGTCCCAATGTACCATGGGCTGTCATGGTATTTGCTATTGAACCACAAGTCCATGAATTGCTTTGTCACTCCCAAGAGAACACAGTGCATGTAGTCAATTGGAAAGCTGTTCACAATGTCAAAACCAGTGGATGGATTCAGGAGGACTAATGTTGATACTGTCTTCACCCCAAACACATGGACAACATCATTCTCAATGGCCCTCTGCCCACATTCAATGACATGGTCATGGGTTCTTTTCTGTGCCTCAGTAGGTGGATAGACTCTGGCATACCCTCTTCCCTTTGGCACTGTTTTCCCTTCATTTAAGCAATGTCCACATCCATATGCACCATTGAACTGATGTATACCTTGAAGCACACATCGGGCTACTGCGTCACATGAGCATACGATAGGTAAAACTTTAGACACCACAGTTGTTTTTGTATGTGGGTGCCTCCATTCCAGACCTTGTGAATTGATTTTTAGAATGTCATCCACAAATTGCTTAAGGTAGGTGGACATGTCAGGTTTACCATGCCCAAACCAGACGCCTGCTCATATCATGTTTTTGAAACGAACATTTGGTTGGAGTTCATTTATTACACATCTGATGGGCCACAATGAGAAAGGTGAAGATTTAAACATTGGAATGCCATCATAGTTCCATAGAAGTGATATGTCATTAGCTGTGGAATTAGGAAGTGTTTGATACATTTCACCCTTTCTCACATCATTTGTTCCATATTCTTCTGATTGAAATGCACAATCATCTTTTTGTAGGATGTCCCTTAGCTGGTCCTCGATAGAGAGACTTATATAAAAATTGCCTTCTGCAATATTCTTTTGTGGGTCATTTATCTCATTACACTCTGGACAATGCATGTTGTTCTTTGGAAGATATGTTCGGCAAATGTTGCAGAAAAGGTGAACATTTAGAGACTCATGGAATCATGGAATATTTTTCGGAAGAGGTGGAGAGACTCTGGCAATATGTTGCTACTCGGGAGAAAGACATTTAAGAGCTTTAAAAGGTCTTCCACAGCACTTGCTGTTAAACTGTGCCTCAGAGAAAAGGACAAAATTAGAACTATCGCCTGTGCAATTGTTAACTCTGATCCTGTGTAAAGAGGGGCCCCAGATTTTTCAAATTGTGAATTTGAATCAGAATTTGTAACAGCAGTGTCATCCATAGTAGAGTCTAATTCTCCCTGTGTGTCACTCCACTCATCTTCACCATGGTCCATTTCATCAACAGAATCATACACTTTCTCCTCGTCTTCCTCACTGTCCGCAGGGGATTCGTTCTGATGGGTAAGATCATCCCAATTGTAATGAGGAGTGTTGTTTGTCCGCCATCGACTTGTCTTTGGAAGGGGGCAACTCGATTCTGGATCCAAAAATCTAGTAATATGATCAAAGACTATTTTAACATGTGACAGTGCTTTCAAGTGATAATATGATCAAGATATAATGTTTTTTAACCCTCTGGTACTGTTCAGTCATTTTCGTGTTTTGAAGTTGTTCCATTTTTTACTTAATCAAAATGGTACAAAGCTTTATGATTTCATAGCACTTGCTGCAAGACACACACTTACATTAGATTAAATTAAATTATTATGACTTCCGGTTGGCATGTGTGGTGAGTAGGTGCATCTTGATTGCGCTCCCACATTTTTAATTTTAAAGTTTCTTTTTTTGGCCCATTAATGACTTAATAACACAGCTTATCGGTCAGCTTATTACTTTGTAACGTTCTGGATGAAAATGGCTTCGAAATCTAAACACAGCACTAAGAAAGACGAAGTTAAGAAAGACAAAGCACAGTCTGGTGCAAGCTTAACAGATATGACAACTCTGACGACACTGCTGGAAGAACACAGAGCGGCATTGTCTTCGGAATTTAAATCGGCATTTTCCACCTTTGAGGCGAGACTGGACACATTATGTACAACTGTCAATGACCACGAACAGAGACTTCTCTCAGTTGAAACAAATGCAGACACGATCCAGTTAACAATTTTTGGTTCCCAGAACGTTCCCAGAACGTTACTTTCATGTTCCCAGAACGTTCCCAGAACGTTCCCAGAACAAACATTTCGAACGTTCCCTGTTGGTTAGCTAGGAAAGTTTTCTTTACGTTAATAGAACGTTCCCTTTAGGTTAGAGGAACGTTCCGGGACCGTTCCCTAAAGGTTCCCGGAACGTTCCCTTTAGGTTAGGGGAACGTTCCGGGAACGTTCCCGGAAGGTTCCCTAAAGGTTCCCGGAACGTTTCTCCTAACCTCTACATCCTGATATGCCTGTACACAAATAAGTCTACAAACAACATCTTCTACATTGTTTATTGTTCAAAAGCATAATAATCGTATGAATATAATATTATTACAATAAATTTAATGTATGCACAAAATGTATATATATATATATATAAAAAGCCATGAACATATATTTTAAACAACATATATTACAAAATTGCATTGCAACGCAATAACCATGAACATTAATATTCTAAAACTAAAGAGATTATCCTGTAATAATTTAATAAATGTAAATAGGACATATATTATCATATACTAATTATTATCAAATATATCATGAGAAACTGACATTGTTTATTTTTCAGATTGACCTGAATAGTAATTTTATAAAAAAAAAAACATAAGAATCATATGAATATAATATTACAATAAATTGAATGTATGCACAAAATGTATTTACATATAAAAAGCCATGAACATTTATTTTAAACAACATATATTACAAAATTTTATTGCAACGTAATAACCATGAACATTAATATTCTAAAACTAAAGAGATTAGCCTGTAATAATTTAATAAATGTAAATAGGACATATATTATCATATACTAACTATTATCATGTCATGAAAACCTATATACACATTTTAGTTTAAACAAGATATTTACACACACATATAATGAAATGTAAAAACAAAAAATCTTCTCTTCACCATCATCTGCAAATCAAAAACAAAGAAACAAAACGTATACATGAGTCAGATAGAAATTATATAAACATGTGTAATAGGCTATATTTCGTCCATTGCAGTTTTGTCAATGTCTTGTGGACTGGTTATAATATTATGCACTGCAAAAATTCATTAAGTCAGGTAGTACTGATACTTACGAAATTAAAATTTTAGTTGTACAGATATAAATTAAATGTCACATTGAGAGTACTGAGTAGTAAAGAGCCTATACAATTGACAATACGATACGTGTCGCCTACCACCAACTCTTTAACATCTCATCACTAGATGACGTTGTAATTACTTAGGCCTACTATTGATCATCTCAAAACAAAACTGACATTATTGCTTACCATTTTAAATGCCTGTGTGGGGCAAATTTTAAAACCATTGAAATAAGGTCTTCCACGTCAGTTGCCTTTAACGACTTGAACAGCTTCTGCGTTGCTCCTAGAATATACAAGGTTGATGATGCGCAAATTTGAGTTAGATTTGAGGTATATTATTTTAAATACTGTATTTTGCGACCAGAACTATACACATTTTATTCCAAAGTGCAAAATACAAAACTGCTGCTTTTAACAACTCTACATTGATTGATAGCCAGTTGAAAAAAAAAACTTGCCTATAATTAAATCACAGATGGTCAAGTCTTTAAAGGCTAGTTTGCCTTTTTTTCCCTTCAAACTGAAGTTACTCAATACTGGGTTTGATGCAACCTTGCGCAACATTTTGCGCACGGCTGCCCCTGGGTTTGTTCCTCCCAGGGATCGAAGGTAGTTCATCTGTTAAAAAAACAAAAAAACAAACAAACAAACACAAAGAGTCATAATATATAGGCCTAACACTGTTATTTAGAATAATGCCATTATGATAACAGCTGAAAGAATATTTTGTTTGTTTGAAAGGAAATGTTGAAGCCAATGTCGATGTGTTGTCGATGTTTTAAACATTTTTATGGCGTTATATATGTGCCTCATTCCTGAGCGAGTAATTGTAAGTTTTGAGCACAGAGAACTATATTTTGCAAGCACATTGCATTATATTTTGAACAGAAATTAACAATCGCAAATAAAAAAATCGTTTGAGCAAAGAAAAAACGATTCCGTGCTCAATAAATGTATTTGCTATTATCCATATTAACGTGCAATAATAACCCTCTCACGCAGTTTACTCAGGTGCTCTCACAAATTTATTCTCTGCGCTCTGTCAAGTCCCTCTCTCTCGCGCAACCTCTTAATTCTGTGTGCGCTCAACTCTTCAAACACACGCGCGCTCAACCCTTCAAACACACGCGAGCTCAACTCTTCAAACACACGCGCGCTCAACTCTTCAAACACACGCGCGCTCAACTCTTCAAACACACGCGCGCTC
>NC_068314.1:8995428-9050428 GCF_025860055.1 Xyrauchen texanus
GTTAAGTCTATGGGATTTTTCGGCCGCTTTTTTGCCCCTGGGGCAAATACCGCACTCGATCGCTTATAAAAGTCATAGCACACGTGTCCTCAATAGGTCGCTCGATTTGACACCTCATTCGTGGGTCTACGCCAAACGGTGCGGGACGAGTTAGGTGTCAAGTTTTGTTAAGAGATATAAAATAAAATAAAATAAAATAAAATAAAAATAATAAGTATGTGAGATTACAATAGTGATGCTTTGCAAGCACCACTAACTAGATAGGTACATTTCCTGAAGAAAATGTGAGTGGTGCTTGCCGTGGCAAAACTCGTCAAATAGCCTGCTTGAAAAGAACAGAAATTGTGGTCATAAATAAATCAACCCAGAAGTCTGTATAATGTTCTGGTGCAGAAATATGTGATTTGTTAGTAGGTTGCTAGGGTAACCCCATGTGGTTGCTAGGCAGTCACCATAGTGATACTAATCAAGTGTCCTTGCCATCCTGATTGAAATAAGTCAAACCGAAGTCTGTATGTTTTTGTGATGCAGAGATATGTGATTTGTTACTCTGTTGCTAGGGTAAGCCCATCTGGTTGCTAGGCAGTTACCATAGTGATACTAATCAAGTCTCCTGGCCATCCTGATTAAAATAAATCAACCCAGAATTCTCTTCAATTTTCTGGTGCAGAGATATGTGATTTGTTACTGGTTGCTAGGGTAACCCCTCCTTGTTGCTAGGCAGTTACCATAGTGATCATAATCAAGTGTCTTTGCCATCCTGATTGAAATAAACCAACCCAGAAGTATCTACGCTTTTCTGATGCAGAGATATGTGATTTGTTACTTGGTTGCTAGGGTAACCCCATATGGTTGCTAGGCAGTTACCATAGTGATACTAATGAAGTGTCCTTGCCATCCTGAGTAAAATAAGTCAACCCGAAGTCTCTACTGTTTTGTAGTGCAGAGATATGTGATTTGTTACTCGGTTGCTAGGGTAACCCCATCTGGTTGCTAGGCAGTTACCATAGTGATAGTAATCAGGTCTCCTTGCCATCCTGAGTGAAATAAACCAACCCAGAAGTCTGTACGCTTTTCTGATGCAGAGATATGTGATTTGTTACTTGGTTGCTAGGGTAACCCCATATGGTTGCTAGGCAGTTACCATAGTGATAGTAATGAAGTCTCCTTGCCATCCTGAGTGAAATAAGTCAACCCGAAATCTCTACAAATTTCTGGTGGAAAGATATGTGATTTGTTACTCGGTTGCTAGGTTAACCCCATCTGGTTTCTAGGCAGTTACCATAGTGATACTAATCAAGTCTCCTGGCCATCCTGATTAAAATAAATCAACCCAGAATTCTCTTCAATTTTCTGGTGCAGAGATATGTGATTTGTTACTCGGTTGCTAGGGTAACCCCTCCTTGTTGCTAGGCAGTTACCATAGTGATCATAATCAAGTGTCTTTGCCATCCTGATTGAAATAAACCAACCCAGAAGTATCTACGCTTTTCTGATGCAGAGATATGTGATTTGTTACTTGGTTGCTAGGGTAACCCCATATGGTTGCTAGGCAGTTACCATAGTGATACTAATGAAGTCTCCTTGCCATCCTGAGTAAAATAAGTCAACCCGAAGTCTCTACTGTTTTGTAGTGCAGAGATATGTGATTTGTTACTCGGTTGCTAGGGTAACCCCATCTGGTTGCTAGGCAGTTACCATAGTGATAGTAATCAAGTGTCCTTGCCATCCTGAGTGAAATAAATCAACCCAGAGGTCTGTGATATTTTCTGGTGCAGAGATATGTGATTTGTTACTTGGTTGCTAGGGTAACCCCATCTGGTTGCTAGGCAGTTACCATAGTGATAGTAATAAAGTGTCCTTGCCATCCTGAATGAAATAAATCAACCCAGAGGTCTGTACTATTTTGTGGTGCAGAGATATGTGATTTGTTACTCGGTTGCTAGGGTAACCCCATCTGGTTGCTAGGCAGTTACCATAGTGATACTAATCAAGTGTCCTTGCCAGCCTGATTGAAATAAGTCAACCCGAAGTCTCTATGTTTTTGTGATGCAGAGATATGTGATTTGTTACTCGGTTGCTAGGGTAAGCCCATCTGGTTGCTAGGCAGTTACCATAGTGATACTAATGAAGTGTCCTTTCCATCCTGATTGAAATAAGTCAACCCGAAGTCTCTACGCTTTTCTGATGCAGAGATATGTGATTTGTTACTCGGTTGCTAGGGTAACCCCATCTGGTTGCTAGGCAGTTACCATAGTGATACTAATCAAGTCTCCTTGCCATCCTGATTGAAATAAATCAACCCAGAAGTCTCTCTGATTTTCTGGTGCAGAGATATAGTTACTGCTAAACGGTTGCTAGGGTACTCTGTTTAGTTGCTAGGAGTGGCTTGGCAGCTGCCAATCATGAATCTCCAAAGGCTGCTTGTCAGTATGAATGATATAAACCAACTCCCATGCCTCTGTGACATTCAGAATGGAAGATATCCCTCTATGGATTTTGGTTGTTAAGGTGCTCGACAATGGTTGCTAGGGAGGGGCTAGGAAGTGTTGATTTGATGCATGATTGGCTGTTTGCTGTCCCGAGTCAAACGAGACCACCCTTGTGTTTCTATGACACTTCTATCCGGAGATATCCCTTTGATATGTTTCAATAGAAGTCTATGGGACTTGTTGCTAAGGTGCTCTTAATGGTTGCTAGGGCGTGGCTTGATAGCTTCACAATGATCCTGAGAGACTGATTGGTCGTCTGAGTAAAATGAGCCCACCCCTCGCCTCTATGACACTGTGATCCAGAGCTATGTTCAATACAAATCCCTATGCCTTTTCATTTCATGGGCCGCCCTACACCATTATAAGTCAATTGGGGCATTTTTGGGCAGCTCCTGCCCCCAGGGGTGCAACTTTTACCCCATATTGAGGTATGCTCTTACAGAGCCTGCCAGCCTCTTCAAATGTGGCAAATCACACGCTTCTACTGAAATCCTCGCTTGGAGCTGTGACGCTCAAAGTTTGTCTCAATGTTAAGTCTATGGGATTTTTCGGCCGCTTTTTGCCCCTGGGGCAAATACCGCACTCGATCAGCTATAAAAGTCATAGCACACGTGTCCTCAATAGGCCGCTCGATGTGACACCTCATTCGTGGGTCTACGCCAAACGGTGCGGGACGCAAGTTAGGTGCCGAAGTTTTGTTAAGAGATATAATAAAAATAAAAATAAAAAGTATAATAAGTATGTGAGATTACAATAGTGATGCTTTGCAAGCACCACTAACTAGATAGGTACATTTCCTGAAGAAAATGTGAGTGGTGCTTGCCGTGGCAAAACTCAGTCAAATAGCCTGCTTGAAAAGAACAGAAATTGTGGTCATAAATAAATCAACCCAGAAGTCTGTATAATTTTCTGGTGCAGAAATATGTGATTTGTTACTAGGTTGCTAGGGTAAGCCCATGTGGTTGCTATGCAGTTAGCAAGGTAATACAATACATGGCTCCTTTCCATCCTGAGTGAAATAAGTCAACCCAAAAATCTGTACTGTTTTCTGGTGCAGAGATATGTGATTTGTTACTCGGTTGCTAGGGTAACCCCATGTGGTTGCTAGGCAGTTACCATAGTGATACTAATCAAGTGTCCTTGCCATCCTGATTGAAATAAGTCAACCCGGAAGTCTCTATGTTTTTGTGATGCAGAGATATGTGATTTGTTACTCGGTTGCTAGGGTAAGCCCATCTGGTTGCTAGGCAGTTACCATAGTGATACTAATGAAGTCTCCTTTCCATCCTGATTGAAATAAGTCAACCCGAAGTCTCTACGCTTTTCTGATGCAGAGATATGTGATTTGTTACTCGGTTGCTAGGGTAACCCCATCTGGTTGCTAGGCAGTTACCATAGTGATACTAATCAAGTGTCCTTGCCATCCTGATTGAAATAAATCAACCCAGAAGTCTCTCCGATTTTCTGGTGCAGAGATATAGTTACTGCTAAACGGTTGCTAGGGTACTCTGTGTAGTTGCTAGGGAGTGGCTTGGCAGCTGCCAATCATGAATCTCCAAAGGCTGCTTGTCAGTATGAATGATATAAACCAACTCCCATGCCTCTGTGACATTGAGAATGGAAGATATCCCTCTATGGATTTTGGTTGTTAAGGTGCTTGACAATGGTTGCTAGGGAGGGGCTAGGAAGTGTTGATTTGATGCATGATTGGCTGTTTGCTGTCCCGAGTCAAACGAGACCACCCTTGTGTTTCTATGACACTTCTATCCGGAGATATCCCTTTGATCTGTTTCAATAGAAGTGTATGGGACTTGTTGCTAAGGTGCTCTTAATGGTTGCTAGGGCGTGGCTTGATAGCTTCACAATGATCCTGAGAGACTGATTGGTCGTCTGAGTAAAATGAGCCCACCCCTCGTCTCTATGACACTGTGATCCAGAGCTATGTTCAATACAAATCCCTATGCCTTTTCATTTCATGGGCCGTCCTACACCATTATAAGTCAATTGGGGCATTTTTGGGCAGCTCCTGCCCCCAGGGGTGCAACTTTTACCCCATATTGAGGTATGCTCTTACAGAGGCTGCCAGCCTCTTCAAATGTGGCAAATCACACGTTTCTACTGAAATCCTCGCTTGGAGCTGTGACGCGTCAAAGTTTGTCTCAATGTTAAGTCTATGGGATTTTTCGGCCGCTTTTTTGCCCCTGGGGCAAATACCGTACCCGATCGACTTATAAAAGTCATAGCACACGTGTCCTCAATAGGTCGTTCGATTTGACACCTCATTCGTGGGTCTACGCCAAACGGTGCGGGACGAGTTAGGTGCCGAAGTTTTGTTAAGAGATATAAAAATAAAAATAAAAATAAAAATAAAAATAATAATAAGTATGTGAGATTACAATAGTGATGCTTTGCAAGCACCACTAAAAATAAAAAGTATAATAAGTATGTGAGATTACAATAGTGATGCTTTGCAAGCACCACTAATAAAAATAAAAAGTATAATAAGTATGTGAGATTACAATAGTGATGCTTTGCAAGCACCACTAAATAAAAAGTATAATAAGTATGTGAGATTACAATAGTGATGCTTTGCAAGCACCACTAATAAAAAGTATAATAAGTATGTGAGATTACAATAGTGATGCTTTGCAAGCACCACTAATAAGTATGTGAGATTACAATAGTGATGCTTTGCAAGCACCACTAATAAGTATGTGAGATTACAATAGTGATGCTTTGCAAGCACCACTAATAATAAAAATAATAAGTATGTGAGATTACAATAGTGATGCTTTGCAAGCACCACTAATAAGTATGTGAGATTACAATAGTGATGCTTTGCAAGCACCACTAATAAGTATGTGAGATTACAATAGTGATGCTTTGCAAGCACCACTAATAAGTATGTGAGATTACAATAGTGATGCTTTGCAAGCACCACTAATAATAAGTATGTGAGATTACAATAGTGATGCTTTGCAAGCACCACTAATAAAAATAATAAGTATGTGAGATTACAATAGTGATGCTTTGCAAGCACCACTAATAAGTATGTGAGATTACAATAGTGATGCTTTGCAAGCACCACTAATAAGTATGTGAGATTACAATAGTGATGCTTTGCAAGCACCACTAATAAAAATAATAAGTATGTGAGATTACAATAGTGATGCTTTGCAAGCACCACTAATAAAAATAATAAGTATGTGAGATTACAATAGTGATGCTTTGCAAGCACCACTAATAAGTATGTGAGATTACAATAGTGATGCTTTGCAAGCACCACTAATAAGTATGTGAGATTACAATAGTGATGCTTTGCAAGCACCACTAATAATAATAAAAATAATAAGTATGTGAGATTACAATAGTGATGCTTTGCAAGCACCACTAATAAGTATGTGAGATTACAATAGTGATGCTTTGCAAGCACCACTAATAAGTATGTGAGATTACAATAGTGATGCTTTGCAAGCACCACTAATAAGTATGTGAGATTACAATAGTGATGCTTTGCAAGCACCACTAATAAGTATGTGAGATTACAATAGTGATGCTTTGCAAGCACCACTAATAAGTATGTGAGATTACAATAGTGATGCTTTGCAAGCACCACTAATAAATATGTGAGATTACAATAGTGATGCTTTGCAAGCACCACTAATAAGAATCAGAATAATAATAAGTTTAAGTAGGATTTCATTAAGTTGGCTCTCACAAGCCAACTTAATTACATTCAAGGTTCGATAGCGTGAAAAACTGAGGACTTGTGTCGACAAATGCCCATCACTATGACAAACTTGTCAAACTGTCTATATGTGAAACAAGTGATTGCAACTTTCTCTTAAAGTGACATGCACACATAAATGGGCGGCCACTGTTTTCGAAATCCTTCATTTGTGTCAGAAACTTAATTAATCTGATATTTAAATGAGGATTAAAACAGAAAGGAACCCGCAAAATAAATGCAGTCACACACCAGATGGTGTCCACGATGCTTGTTTGTTTAGTTTTTTGAAGGTGCACTCATACAATATACACTCAGTAATTTTTTAATGTATGTCGTCTTAGGGCAGAGATGCAGCATTCAAATGCAGTAGTTTTCAGTTAATGATGTCATTGTTGAAATTCACAGTTTACAGTCAGCAATGATTAGTTTAATCCACTTTTGAAAATGTCCAAGAATAAGGCGGCTACTGAAATTAAACGAGTAGTGTTCGGCTAGTCATGTGATTCCAACATGGCAGTCCCTGTGAGGGGACCCTCTCCATGTAGAATAAAACCTCTTATCCATCATATTTTTCAGTGTGAATTATTCTGCCATTATTCTCCTTGAATGTTGACCTCTTCTGGTATAATCCATCTCCAGCTATTTTAGCGACACAAAAATACTACATTATGTTGTTTTATAAAGCAAGCTGGGAATATATGCCATCATATTATCATTTATCATTATTTTTATAAACACATTGGTTTATAGCACAAATATTTTGACTGTTTATCGCATTTTTCAATAATTTTATCATACGCTGTTGCATATGCAGAATTAATTATCATTGTTTGAAATAAAGAAAGGCAACATCTGAGGTTTTGCAGATAAATATAATGGAGGAATACATGGAGAGACATAAACTGAATCGTCATGCTCTTTGTAAAGTAAGAAGCAGATTTTATTATCGTCCCTTCAATAACAACACTGCAACAAGTGAATAATTTCAGGTACTCTATAAATGCTAACGTTAGAAAAGTATCCGGCATTAGGATATTTTTCTGCTGTACATCCTGTGGTTGTGTAATAGTTTATAAGCCCATGTCACTACATTCTGGTCTTATTATCCTTCTAGTTATTTACATCGCGGTCAATGACTATGGAACCCAGGAACATAAATGCTTGCTTACTTCTGTGTTGCATAATAAGGTGGATAAGGTCACTGATACAACTGGAGTCTTAATCTCACATGAGTGCTCATGATTTTATACATATCAAAATTACAATGTATTTCTTAATGAATACAACTTTTTAATGAGGAAGAAAATACTGAGTGCACCTTTAAATAATAGTTTATTAATTGTATGGCTACATGTTCATACTGAGCTATTGTTCATGAATATTTCATTATCAGTCCCATGAACTCCAATGAATTATAACCATGAAATCCACATTCTAGTATTTGCAGCCAAATTATTTTTTTTTTTTACCTAGGATGGCTCATCATGCCACATAATGCCTATATTCTGCAGGAAAGGTTTTGTCGAGTTCGTCAGACTTGTTTGACTGATTCAACATGGATGGTTTTCTAAATTAGGAACCAATGTTTGAAGGTGGTATGTTTTGTCGGACGATTTTGGCGGAACACGTCCTGTACTGTTGAAACTAGCGAACTCACCCTCCCACTGTTGAAGGTAAGAAATTCATGACAAATATCTATAATGTCGTGCTGAGCTGCATTAAATATCACCAACATAGACATAAACATCTGTGTTTTTTGCATACATTAAACAGCTATTCGAACTTCATGTTTATTGTTAATTTAGTAGTAAACCGGTTAGCTAACGGCAGATGCTCGTTCGCACATGTTTATATCAAAACAAAGGGTAAACTATATGAAAACATAGTGGGAAAATAAGATTCATGCAACTTTTAAGAGTTTTGCAATATAGTTTATTTGAAAAATATTCATGATGTGCTATTTTTAACAAGCTCGGTGGTGTCTGACGACTTAGTTGAAGTATAACCTGACTTGTCATTGAATGAAGGGGGGTTTAACCAATCAAATGCAAAGACGAATCATAGTGCCGCCCTCTTTCTCTGTACCGTCCAATCAGTGAAAGAGTTCCGGTCTCTGATTCATTATGAACTCCAACTTGTCCTTACTTACATTGCCAGCTATTGTTTTGTGCCATTTTAGTAAGTCATCTTCAAACCAGATTTTACATATCTCATATGATTATTTTGACTTTTTATAGATTTGCTTTTCATCATGTTCTTGACAAGATCAGAATACGACAGGTTAGTTGAGGAATTATCTTTATTTTTTCTACTGAATATCTTTTTGTATTTTATATTTATGATATCAGTTGCTACTTGTTATAGTAGTTTCTTGGATATTTACTTCTTATGGTGCAATAGAAATTCAAAACATAAAATTTCACAATCTTGTCTTGGAACTTTCACTTTCAGTTTTGCCAGTGTAATAACTGCACTAACTGTACTGCGTATTACAATGTGTGCAATTTCTTTTAATTGCATATTTGAATGTACCACATTAAAATTTTTCTATCCTCAGAGGGGTAAACACTTTCTCTCCAGAAGGAAGACTTTTTCAAGTAGAATATGCCATTGAAGCTATCAAGGTAGACCTTATTTCTCATGTAGAACATGTAGAGTTATTTGTCTTTTTTTCTCTACAGTGACAAAAACACAAATCGAACAGAAAAGTATATAATGTATACATATAATATGAAATGATATTTATTAGCAGAATATTGTTTCATGTCTAACTGTCCCATTTTGCTACATGTCAGTGTTGTGGCAAATGTTTGCTTTGTCTTTCTTTTTAAGTTGGGTTCCACGGCCATTGGCATTCAGACATCGGAGGGGGTATGTCTCGCTGTCGAGAAGAGAATAACTTCTCCTTTGATGGAGCCCAGCAGCATTGAGAAGATTGTAGAGATTGATTCTCATATTGGTAACACAACTATGTATATATATATTTACACTTACACATTTATTTATTATAAATATTTATGTTTTTTTTCTTCTTTTTATTGTTATGTGTGTCTATAATATATGGCTGCAACTAACTTTTATTTTTCTAATCCACTAATCTAATTTTAGAATCATTATTCGGGCGAACGATTAATCATTAGCTCTTAACTGACTATTCAGCTTGTGCCTAACGTAAAAGGTTGTATTAAATGTGCTTACTAACAATAAAGAGGACAAAATCATCTTTTAAATATACCTTTAAATTACATTCACTGATTCAAAGGGGAAAAATTACTTGGATTTTTATTGTTTAATTAATACAAAATTTCAATACAAAAAATCCAACTGTTAAGTGTTTTTGTCTTGTTTTCCATTTAACATGATCTAAAAATTCTTAAAACAAGATACATTTACTTGAGAAGCAACATATAAGATACTTAAAGCAAGTCTAAGAGAATTTATCTTAAATATAAGTGTATATTGTTAAGTGTATTTTTTCACTTCTTCATACCAGTGCAGTAAAGAAAATGACAGTGACATGACATTTCATTTCAGTGAAATGAATTGACGGTAAAGTTCAATGACAGTGCCAGTGCAGTAAAGAAAAAAATATACTCATATTCAACATATATGCTCTAAAACAAATCTAAATATCTTAAATGTTGCTTTGCAGGTATATGTATCTTGTTTTAAGGATTTTTTTTTACATTTTAAAATTGAAATTAATTAAATATTATATATTTTTTATAATTATTAAAAAAATGTTCTTCTGCAGTATAGCTGTTAAAGTATATGTACATAAGGAGTTTTAGATATTTATATTGGAAAACAAACCAAAAAAGACCAATAAAAAAAATAAAATGTTTTTGCATTGTATAATGGCTAAGACTACATCCTCTCACCTTTTTTCACTTGATTTCGATCCATATTTAACTCACAAAAAACAAACTCTTTCTTCTATATTGTGCTGTGTATCACTGAATTTCTTCACCATATACACACCGTGACACTCGTATTATAATTCACTATGTCGTGAGCAATCACTATAAACAAAATCTAGCTGCAGCAAACGTGCGCCAGTAATGAGCGTCTCCGCGCGAGACTCCCGAGATTGGGAGGGGTGATTGTGGGGTTTAAATGTTTGAATGATTACATTTAGATATGCATTTTCTTTTATTGTTTTGCTCTTGTATATATGTTTTGTGGAATTAATAAAAAATCACCCTCACATTATTCCAGTCTCGTATGACTTTCTTACTTCCACTGAAGACTATAAGAGTCATTAGGCAGAATGTTTGCCTCTGTCACCTTTCACTTTGGGTGCTAACATTCTGCCTGACAACTCTGTGTGTTCCATGGAGGACAGAAGTTATATGGATTTGGAACACAGTGAAGGTGAGAACTATCCCCTTTAAGAGAACATGCTCTCGGTGGGTGCCGGGTAATAAAGGTAGTTGTGAAGAACTGATTGTGTTCATTTCTTATCACAGGCTGTGCAATGAGTGGCTTAATAGCTGATGCTAAAACACTTATTGACAAAGCAAGAGTGGAAACACAGGTGAGAAGTTTCTTCAGAGTCTACGGTGTCACTACTGTAATGTTGTAATATTCCAGATTTGAAACACTCCAGATTCAATAGACCATATCTTAAGCACTGTTGTGTTTTTTTTGTTTTCTGCAGAACCATTGGTTTACATACAATGAGACAATGACAGTGGAGAGCATAACGCAGGCTGTGTCTAACCTCGCTCTGCAGTTTGGTGAGGAGGATGCTGATCCTGGTGCAATGGTAAGACCAGTCTGCATTAAAGGAATAGTTCACCCAAAAATGTAAATTCTCTCATTATTTACTCATGCTCATGCCATCCCAGATACGTGTGACTTACTTTCTTCTGCAGAACACAAATTAAGGTATTTAGAAGAATATTTCAGCTCTGTAGGTCCTCACAATGCGGGTGCATTGGTGCCAACATTTTGAAGGATCAAAATCCACATAAAGGGAGCATAAAGTAATCTATATGACTCCAGTGGTTAAATCCATATCTCCAGAAGTGATATGATAGGTATGAGTGAGAAACAGATACATTTTTAAGTAATTTTTATTTACTTTTATTTTCCTCCCTGCTCAGAAGGGGGCGATATGCACAATTAATGTGAATTACCAAAAACAGTAGAAGAATTGGAAAGTGAAAGTGGATTGGAGATTGACTGAGGAGGGAGGAGATTTTATAGTAAAAATAAAAATACTTAAATATTGATATTTCTCACCCACACCTATTATATCTCTTCAGAAAATATGGATTTAACCACCAGTGTCATCTGGAGTATTTTTATTTTGTCCTTATGGGGATTTTGGAGCTTCAAAATTTGGCACCCATTCACTTGCATTGTATGGACCTACAGAGCTGAGAAATTCTCTTCACAATCTTTGTTTGTGTTCAGCAGATGAAAAAGTCATACTTGGATGGCATGAGGGTGAGTAAACAATGAGAGAATTTTTTATTTTTTTTTAAAGCACCATTTGCTACAGTATACTTTTAAAAATTATATACTAGGGGCCTGGGTAGCTCAGCAAGTAAAGACGTTGACAACCACCCCTGGAGTCATGAGTTCGAATCCAGGGTGTGCTGAGTGACTCCAGCCAGTTCTCCTAAGGAACCAAATTGGCCCGGATGCTAGGAAGGGTAGAGTCACATTGGGATACCTTGTTGCCGCTATAATGTGGTTCTCGCTCTTGGTGGGGCACGTAGTGAGTTTTGCATGGATGCCATGGAGAATAGCGTGAAGTCTCCACGGTCAACAAGCCACGTGATAAGATGCATGGATTGACGGTCTCAGACACGGAGGCAACTGAGATTCATCATAATTTTAATTGGGTCACTATGCCACCACAAGTAATTAAAGCGCATTGGGGAGAAAAAAGTTATATACAGCAGTTATGCTTATCACACACACTGTTAAATTACTTTCAATTTAATTGAATTGTGAAATGTTAACACTTATTTGAATTGAAAACCTTTATGAATATTTCTGTTGTCACTATCATATATCATTGTGACAGCTGGCAACCAGTAAACACCATGAGAGCATCACACATAGCATAGATATTTTCAAAAATAAGATAAATATGTCTGTTACGAGCTCCAAAACCGCTGTAGTGAGAAATCATTAGTATCTATGATTTGTTTACCATGGTGTTTGTGTTTTTTTTTTTTATAACAACAATCACTCATTTTAAGCAACTGCATAAAGATGCAGGTTTAACTCTGGGTTCTCATAAATAGAGCTTGGATGAGTGCTTGATGAGAGATTGAGAGCACCTAGAGTGAGAGCACGCATGTTGGAAAGTGAAACTGAAAGCGTGCACGATTACTCAAACTGTCTCTACCGCACCACACCGTCTGACTGTCTCGACTCACTTTACATCACATAAACTCAGATTTGTATTGACATCTTTATTTGTTGTTTAATTCGTTTTTACATCCGTTTGAAAGATCTTTGTCCTCTCTGTGCGTTTTGCTGCGAGTCAGAAATACTACCATAATGACTCTTGAAAATGGGCACTTTAATATTCATACACCTTTTTAAACAAATCAGCAAATTCATCTCAATTACAACATGTCTGAAAGTGTATATTTGCAAATGCTTAGTTTTTTGCCAATAACTCACCCTCCAGTGTCCGATCACAGATTTAAGACGAAGATCGGCGGCTGATTGATGGGTGCACAACTAGTTTTCACTATCTCCCTGTAAAAGGTCTTATTTCATTCCACTTGATGCCAGCAAATACTTGGCAATTATGTTGTTCCTGTATCACCTTCCATCACATTAAACAGATCTGAAATGTAGCAACTCAGTTTAGCACTCGTACATGCGCTAGTACATAGACGACAAGTGTATTTAGACCTTCCTCAGTGTTGCATCGAACATCTCTGCTTCTGAGTTGTCCAGAAGCTCAATTGTGTCATTGGATTGCTGAGATCCTCAGCTTTGTGGTGATATATAACATTTAATCATCAATAGTTATTTTATGTAACATGCAAAAGTGGATACTAAGCTTTCAAATGGTATCGCATATGCCTGACTTGTGGATCCGGGGACATTTATTTTGTAATCCTTAACTTATTACACACTCCTGGATGCGCCCAGTTGTTGTTTTTTTTAGCTCACTGCAGAAGAGTTTTATTTGAAATTTCAGATTAAAACCAGAACAGGCTGAAATATTTCCTTTTTGTTTTTTAGAGTCGTCCTTTTGGTGTAGCTCTGCTTTTTGGAGGCTTGGATGAGAAAGGACCTCAACTGTAAGCAGACTCTGCATTGTTTATAATGTTTATCTACCTAAAAATGCCTTAAGATACAACTGTTTTTTTTTTTTTACATAGCTGGATTTTATTTATTTTAGTAAAATATTAATTCTGCTTCATGGAATAATTCATCCCCCCAAAAAATTTACTCACCATCATGTTGTTTCAAACCCATATGACTGACTATTCCTCCATGTAACACAAAAGGGAGATGTTATGCAGAATAGTAGCCCCAGTCACCATTAGGATGTACATGCTTAAAACAAAATCAATGTAAAAAAAAACAAAAACATTGAAAAATTCTAACAAATGTTTTTTTTTCTTAATTGGTTTTGTTAATAAACTGTGGAAATCACACTGAACTCTTTGACAGATTCCACATGGACCCTTCAGGCACTTTTGTCCAGTGTGATGCCAGGGCTATTGGCTCAGCATCCGAGGGTGCTCAGAGCTCTCTGCAGGAAGTCTATCACAAGGTGTGTTCATCCACCCTTTCCTCTTCATCTCCTTTTCTTTGAGCTTTAATGGAAAGTGTTTGGTTGAAATGGTAATTTCAGCATACTGTCCGGAAACAAAGACTGAATCTGATTGCATCAAATAATGTGTTGTTGTAGTGCTTTAATTATAGCACAGGATAAGTAGAATTTACAAATCACTCCTTTTTGTTTTTATTAGCATTTTCCATACTGTCCCAACTTTTCCACAATTGGGGTTATAAGCATCATGTATGCTTATTTCTAATTTTAAAGGGATAATTCACCCAAAATTTTAAATTATCATCATTTACTCACCATAATGCTATCCCAGATGTGTATGACTTTCTTTCTTCAGCAAAACACAAACAAAGATTTTTCAAAACATATCTCAGGTCCATACAAGGCAAATGAATGGTGATCATAATTTTGTAGCTTTAAAAATAACATAAAGGACACAAAAGTAATCCATATGACTCCAGTGTGTAAATCCATATCGTCAGAAGCATTATAATATGTGTGGGGGAGAAACAACAATATTTAAGTCCCTTTTACCCTAAATCTCTTCTTTAACTTTTAAATGGCACCTCATGTGACTTTCACATGTAAAAGTGAAAGTGGAGATTTAGAGTGAAAAAAGGACACATTTTGATCTAGTTCACACTCACGCATATTATATGCTTCTGAAGATATGGATTTAACCACTGGAGTTTTGTGGCTTACTTCTGTTACCTTTGACATTTTTGGAGCTACAAAGATCTGATCACCATTCACTTGCGTTGCATGGACCTTCAGAGATGAGAAATTCTTCTTAAAATCTTTGTTTGTGTTCTACTGAAGAAAGAAAGTCATACACATCTGGGATGGCATGATGGTGTGTAGTTGACGAGAATTTATATTTTAGGGTGAACGATCCCTTTAAGAGTCTTTTCTATTCTGCCATAGCCAGGTTATATTAAGAGAGTGTTATCTCAGAGGAACGTGTTTGCTCATTCTTAAAAGAAACTTACACCCATAAATTAAGCCACGTGCTTAAGCAATAAGAGTCCCTTTTTTAAATCTACTCCACCCATTTACACATTCCAGGACATCATGCTTCTACTAGTGTAACTTTAGTCACTAGACTTGGCACCCATGTGACTGTGCAATCTAATAAACATCAGCCTGTGTCCAAAAGACTTCTCCACAAATGTAATTACTTTCAAGAATTCCTAGTCACTCTGAATGCATGAGAGTTCAGATCTGTTGACACTGCCTTTCTCCACAAGGCATTAATAAAATCTCGGTTAATCTTTTGCAGTCCATGACGTTAAAGGATGCCATCAAGTCTTCTCTCACTATCTTGAAACAAGTGATGGAGGAGAAGCTGAATGCCACTAACATTGAGGTAATGCACAAATGATCCACCTAACATGGTGTTTATCATGAAAAATACAAATTAAAGTCATGAATCACATTGTCTTTCTATCTTTTAAAATAGAAAAGCTTTTTGTACTATGAAAACGTACTGTATTTTTGAGAAAATACATTTTTTTACCCCAGTCCAATAGACCTTTTGTTGAAAATTATCTCCAAAAACAACTTGTTCAGATTCAGAACTTCTGCGACTTTTTTTGTCAGACAGATACATCAAATACATCACTTGTGTTGTTTTATGAATCTGTCACAATGTAATGCAGGATTTGACCCTTTTAGTGTTCGCTTGACAAAGGTTCTAACATTTAATACTCCTTTACTCTTCCTTCCAGCTTGCCACAATTGAGCCAGGCAAGACCTTTCACATGTACACAAAAGAAGAGCTTGAGGATGTAATTAAGGATATCTAGAGCTGAACAAAGCTGTGCTAAGCCCAACTGATGTTCAATAAAGAAATCGAATGTAATTTGTGTGAATCATCACACGTCAATTGCAATGTAATGATCTGGATGCTTCCTACGGATTTTCTCTTGTCAATTCAAAACTTTCTATGGTTCTGTACCATCACAGAACAGCAGATCTTGTAATTGAAATGGGGGGGATATTTGTTACAAACCACTGTTAATAAACAGTTGTTGAAAAAAAGTGACATTTGAGTGTTTTCTGTTTCACAAGTGATTGTGGAGTCGAGATGTGCTATTATATGTTCTAATAAAACTTCCACTTGTTTTTACATATTTATTTTTTACTATTATTATGAAATGTGGAAAATGACCATATGGGAAGGTGTATTCAAACATTTGGCTAGTTTGGAAGTTGTCTTTGTGTTGATATTGCATTATACAACACATGCCATAATATTTTCTGCAAGACTAAATGTTGGAGTGTGATCAGTAGGATAGGCCTCTTATTAATCTCATACATATGTTATCACAATAATACCTGTATATTTCCCCCCTTATTTATTAATTTCACCAAATACTGCTGTTATGTAAAGATCTCTTGAGGTTACACTTTTAGGGTTTGCAAATTTGTCACTCACATGGTAGCTTTGTTGCCATTTGTAATAGGACCGTGCAATCTGTAAAGTGTCTTGGACAGCAGTGGTCGTGGTTAACCCATTTCTTGACGCAAATTTACGAATCCTAGTACTGCGAACACTTATATTTGAATATTCATTAATAAACCCTTGCCATTGGTCAATGCTGAGCAACATTAGCACGAATTAATATTAATTACAAAGGCTTCGCCATTGGAATGTAACAGACTCCGTCCCTACAGCCTAATTAATATCCATAGGCGAAGCCCTCTCTATGGGCGGATTGCCAAGTAACGCCATCGCGACCTAATTAGGATTAAAAACGGGGCGTTCCGATTGGATGGTCCCTCCTAATCTTGAACGATCCGTGTCGTGTGTTGAGCAGTACAGCGGCTTCAACACAGACATGCGTCAGAGCGTAAACATTGCACGTTCTGCACAATTACTAATAAACCTGCTATTTATGGATATTTAGCGAGAAGAATTTTATATGCATTTAAAGGAAACCATGCACACCGTATTCTTGTGTGTTTTTGTTGCGTTATTCTCAGTGGCTCTTTCCATGGACTTGGAAGAGAGACCCAGCTCCTTGAGGAGTGAACAAACCATGTTTCTAAAGAGTCACAAATCTCGAAATCTACTCAGTTTTAGAGATTTACACCAACCGGACCATGTGAAGATGAAAAGGAGCGAAGATTCCGCGCAAAATCAATGTGAATCATTGCACGGCTATAAATCCACATTAGAAAACAACACTCGTACGGTAGGTCACAGTTGCACATCCTTTACTGTCCCACTGTTACTGATGTATTCTGCTTATAATAATATAGGCTATAATAAAATTGGGTGGCAAATCCACTTGCAAAAGATGTTTGTGGTTTTGTGAAATGTTCTTAGGTCCTGTTTTAAAATCATCAATATAGCTTCTTTTTTCTTTTTAGGTATATTTTACTATTTAGCCTACCACTGTTTTTTATTTATTCTTTTGTTTATATTTTATCTGTTGGCCTAGGCTGATTTATTTAAACGTAAGGATGAATTTGGCTGCTTTGGAAGGTCTTCCTGTATTTCCAGGTCATACTATGGCCACAATTATGAGATTACCTAATAATGTGTCTGCATCACCTTTCCAGACAGGTTAATGTTATTTTTTCTCAGCCATTTTTTAAAACTGTTATGGAAATATTCATATAAAGGAATTTTGCTGAAGTGTATGTAGTTTCCCAAACAAACTTCAATGACTTGTTTACCAGATATTATATATATAAAAAAGTTCTCAACAGTATCACCTTATAATTCAACTTGCTAAATGTGTTGTACTTTTATGTCAAGTTGATGTTTTCTTTTTCGTTCCAAAGATCTTACTTTTACACCAAGGACTGATATGCTTTTGTCCTCTTGATATGCCTCTAATGTCTTTAAGATCAGTTTCTTCCATATTTATGTACAGATGCCTTAAAGTCAGGTGATTTTGCTTAACCAAAGCAGAGCTCATTCATTAGAATTAGCCATGATGACTGATTACTAACCTTAAACCTTAAACCGATTCCAAAAAAACCTGGCTTAGATCCCACTAACTATAAAAATCTTCGTCCCATCTCAAATCTTCCCTTTATCTCTAAAATACTTGAAAAAATAGTGTCTGCGCAACTCCACGCCTTTCTTACCCTCAACAGTCTTTACGAACCTTTCCAGTCTGGTTTTCGCCCTTCCCATAGTACTGAAACTGCCCTAATAAAAATCACCAATGATTTTACTCATAGCTGCTGATTCCGGACTCATCTCCATCCTCATCCTCCTTGATCTTAGTGCGGCCTTTGATACCATTTCTCACTCTATTCTCCTGAATAGACTATCCTCTCTTGGCATCTCACACACCCCTCTAGATTGGTTCTGCTCATATCTCTCCGACCGCACTCAGTTTATTCAACTCAAATCTTTCACATCTCACCCTTCCCCTGTCACTACTGGTGTCCCTCAAGGTTCAGTTCTTGGCCCCCTCCTTTTCATCACCTACCTACTGCCCCTTGGCAATATCTTCCGCAAATTCAATATTCATTTTCATTGTTACGCTGATGACACCCAGCTCTATTTATCCAGCAAACCCACTTCCTTGTTGCCCCCCCGTCCCTTACCAACTGCTTACTTGAAATTAAAGACTGGTTTACCTCAAACTTCCTTAAACTTAACAGCGATAAATCTGAACTCCTCCTCGTAGCCACCAAATCCACCATTTCCAAAATCAATAGTTTCACACTACCAATTGATAATTCCTTGGTCTATCCCTCCCCTCAGGTCAAGAGTCTGGGTGTAATCCTCGATTCCTCCCTATCCTTTCAGTCACACATAAATAATGTTAGCCGGTCTGCATACTTCCACCTACGCAACATTAACCGCCTCCGACCCTCCCTTACCACTCACACTGCCTCCATCCTTATCCACAGCCTCATCACCTCCCGCCTTGATTACTGCAACTCCCTTCTTTTTGGTCTCCCTCAGAAATCTCTTCATAAACTCCAACTTCTCCAGAATTCAGCAGCTCGTGTCATCACCAGAACCCCCTCTTTTCATCTTATAACCCCTGTCCTTCAGCAGCTCCATTGGCTCCCGGTTCAATTCAGAATACAATTTAAAATCCTTCTGCATACTTTCAAAGCTATCCATAAGCTTGCTCCTTCATATCTATCTGCCCTCCTTCACATCGTCACCTCCTCCCGCTCCCTTAGATCCTCCTCCTCTATTCACCTCACTGTACCCTCTGCTCGACTTGTCACTATGGGGAGCAGAGCATTTAGCCGCTCTGCTCCCCAGCTTTGGAACTCACTCCCACCTGACCTCCGCAGTATCGACTCTCTCCCCCTGTTCAAAACCAGACTCAAAACCCACCTGTTCCAGCTTGCTTATTTGTAAATGCACTGTTCTTGTCCTTTTTTATAATTGTATGTTTATACTTTTCTGTTCCCTGTACTTGTTTTATTATCTGTAAAGCGACCTTGAGTGCTTAGAAAGGCGCTGTTAAATAAAATGTATTATTATTATTATTATTATTATTATTAAATTAATAGTTCACCCAAAAATGAATCATTTTACTCATCATTTATTTACTCATCCTCACGCCATCCCTGATGTGCATAACTTTCTTTCTTCTGCAGAACACAAAAGGAAGATTTGTAGAAGAATAGCTCTGCTCTGTAGGTCCATACAATGCAAGTAAATTGTGACCAAAACTTTGAAGCTACAAAAAGCACATAATATCAGCATAAAAGTAACCCATATTCACTTGCATTGTATGGACCAACAGAGCTGAGATATTCTTCTAGAAATATTTGTGTTCTGCAGAAGAAAGCAAGTCATACACATCTGAGATTATGAGGGTGAGAAAACGATGAAATAAGTACAAATTTTGGGTGATACTATTCCTTCAAAGAATTCAGCAAAGCAAGCTCTCTTTCTGTTTCTTTCTCTAACCCTGTAACCCCAGCACAGCAGTTGGCATGACCTCACTGTGCAGGCATTATTGGTAAACGATAAGCTACATCTATGTCTCTCATATCACATCTGTTCTATGGATAACATCCTCTATTTATCTAAATACAGAGAAAATTTCAGGATAAACCAATGCAATCAGTTAAGAGATTAGCCTTGGTCAGGCATAATCTTTTTTTTTTTTTTTTTTTTAAATGCTGATAGAAAGAGACTGTTGTTGTTAAGAAAGAACACAGAGCCAGTTCTTTTATGGTCAGTGTTTTGGCTCCCATTGACTCACATTCCATCCAGCATAAATGACTGTTGCAGTGAAATGCTTCCTCCAAGAATGCAATGTTTCTGGAACGGGAAGAGGCATGACAACACTTGAAAAAGTATTTGAAGGGAAGGTCTCAAAAAAACATCTCGCTGAATTAAGGAAGGCCGTTTAACACCTGTTTGGATAGTTGTTAAATATTAAGGTGTGTTTAGTGTGTACTCAGTGACCCAGTCAGACCCTGTTAAATTCCTGTACTTCCTGTAGTTTGGAGGCTAATTTGATCTAAAACCTATATTTGACCCTTGATTAGTTTGAGAATATGTATTTATTTTAAGGCCACTGTTGAGCTGAGAATATCTTATTTTGTACATTGGAAGGCAACATTTGAAGTGATAGAGTACAAATTTAAATTCTCTAATCATTTACCCCCAGATGTGTATGACTTTCTTTCTTCTGCAGTAAACAAACAAAGATTTTTAAAAGAATATCTCAGCTCTGGAGGTCCACACAATGCCCTAAACTTTGAAGCTCCAAAAAGCACATAATGGCAGCGTAAAAGTATTCCATCATACTTCAGTGGTTTAATCCATGTCTTTTGAAGCAATCCAATCGATTTTGGTTTAGAACAACAGACCAACATGTAGCTCCTTTTTCTTTGTACATTTTGCCATTGCAGTCAAATCTTTTTAAAGATTTGTAAATCTTTCCATAGGTACAATCATGATTTCAAGCTTGATTCCTCTTTCTAGTGCTTGATTCATGCACAGAGCACTAGATCAGTGGTTTTAAAACCCTGGGTCGCGACCCTCGGGTGGGTCGTGAGAATTAAAAAATCAGTCGCCAGTGATTTAAAATTTAAAAAAAAAAAAAAAAATTATTTCGTTTTTTAATAATATTAATATTAATAATAATAGCTTTGATTAGAAGTACACTAAAAAAAAACATTCAAATTCATGCAAAATAAATAATCCACATGTCACCTGACCGGCTGACCGACCTACTCGTAGCCCTAGGCAACACAAAACAAAACAAAAAACCTTGTGCGCAGTGTTGTTGATATGCAGCCATTTTATTTTATTTTCCCATGAGATGATGAAAATATTCGGTACCGTGAAATTAGTAGCCCGTAATTAATTTATTTTATGCTGAACATGAGCAAACCAAAGTCAAAAACCATTTATGATTTTTTCACAAGAAAAAGAGGGTCAGAGACCGAGACCCCTTTAAATGAAGCAGCAGAAAACGCGGTCAACCATCAAACCCTGCCGCGAACAGCGGAGATCAGCAGGGAAGATAATGAAGGCGATGCATGTCAACAGAGTAGCAGTACTTTCCCAGCAAAGAAAAAGCAGAAACCCGGAGTAAGGCCATGTAAAGATGATTTTTTGAAGTTTGGGTTTGTCAACTGTTCGGACGCAGTCCATGCAGCAATACCAATGTGCGTAATATGCGGTGAAAAGTTGGCAAAATATGATAATAAAATAGTCAACTAATATAAAAATCACACTGCTCTGTTAAAATAGTCAGTAGTAGGCCTACAATTCGTAGCCTACTATTCAGCGTAAGCACGTACCGCTCCACGTGATGTTTCCAAGCACATTTTTGCGCATGTGAAAAGGATGATGTTTTTCCTGTTGATATTGCAACGTGATTCTAATGAGAGAGTTACGTGAGCATAATGCCCCTTACTTTTACTTTCGCTTTAAATTATTTCGTTTTGGCTTGTTTAAAGTTATTATTATTTTTTAATTCTTGTTCTGTTCTGTATATAATGAATATTACATTTAAAGAGTTTGTTGTGGAATATGTTTTGTGTATTTTTTAAGCATGCAGCAAACGATAGGCTATTAATTGGTTAACATTCCTGTATGTAGGCCTATAGCTACTCAAATATAAGACTCATGCAAAAACCAAGCTGCATGATGACCTGCAGGAGGCGCTACGCGTGCTCGGCTTGCTGCGGAGACCAGGCCTCCAGCCCTCGGCGTCGCCTGATGCCGGTGGCCGGGGAGAGGACGTCGTAGCGGTGTGCGAGAGCGAAGCGGAAAGAGGGCGGGGTCCATGCTAGGCTAAAAACAAACCCTAGCCGGCCGGCTCTCCCGTCTATCCTGCTCTCAAATGTTTGCTCCCTGGACAATAAACTGGACTATATCCGACTCCAGCAGGCTACGCAGCGTGAGTTTAGAGACTGCTGCGTCTTTGTTTTCACGGAGACGTGGCTCAGCGACAGAGTTCGGATGCCGCCATTCAGCTAGACGGGCTCGCCTCGTTTCGTGCCGACAGAAATACAGCTCTCTCGCGGTAAGACTCGCGGTGGTGGCTTGTGTGTTTACATCAACACGGAATGGTGCAAGAACTCTATGCTAGTCTCTAGTTACTGTTCATCGCTGTTGGAGCTTGTGATTGTTAGATGCAGACCTTTTTATCTACCACGGAATTCACCACTGTTTGCATAACCGGAGTTTACATTCCCCAGCGCTAACGCTAAGGAAGCGCTCTGTGAACTGTATGGGGCTATGAGCGAACTGCAGAACGCTCACCCCGACGGACTGTTTATTGTCGCCGGAGATTTCAACCATGCAAATCTCAAGACAGTGCTCCCTAAATTCCATCAGTATGTGGACTTTGCAACGAGAGGGCTAACGCGCTTGATCTTGTTTACACAAACATCCCAGGCGCTGCATCGGGCAGAGCCCGCCCCCACCTCGGCTACTCAGACCACATCTCTGTTATGTTAATTCCAGCATACAGACCGCTAGTCAGACGCACAAAACCGCTTCAGAAGCAGGTGAAAACCTGGCCAGCAGGAGCCATCTCTGCTCTTCAGGACTGTTTTGAGTGTACTGACTGGCACATGTTCAGGGAGGCTGCAACATATGGCGATTCTACCAACTTGGAGGAATACACAGCATCAGTGACCAGCTACATCAGCAAGTGCATTGATGATGTCACTTTCTCCAAGACCATCACCACACGCCCAACCAGAAGCCGTGGATGACTGCGGAGGTGTGCACGCTGCTGAGGTCCGAGACTCGCCTTCAGAGCAGGCGATAAGGCAGCCCTAAGAACAGCTAGGGCCAAACTGTCACGGGCAATCAGAGAGGCAAAGCGCGACACGCCCAGAGAATCCACAGTCACTTCCAGGACAGCGGTGACACGCGGCGCATGTGGCAGGGCATCCAGGCCATCACCAACTACAGGACAACATCAGTTGCCTGTGACAAAGATGCCTCCCTTCCAGATGCGCTGAACGACTTCTACGCTCGGTTTGAAGTGCAGAACGACGTGATGGCGAGGAAGTCCACCCCTCCTCCCAACGCACCAGGTGCTCTGTCTTACCACGGCAGATGTGAGGAAAACTCTACGTAGAGTCAACCCACGGAAGGCTGCTGGACCAGACAACATTCCTGGCAGAGTGCTCAGAGGATGTGCAGACCAGCTAGCAGATGTTCTTACCGACATCTTCAACATCTCTCTGAGCAGCGCCGTTGTTCCAACGTGCTTCAAGGCCACCACCATCATCCCCATGCCAAAGAAGTCTTCAGTGTCCTGCCTCAACGACTACCGTCCCGTCGCACTTACACCCATCATCATGAAGTGCTTCGAGAGGCTCATCATGAGGCAGATTAAGACCCAGCTGCCCCCTCACTAGACCCACTGCAGTTTGCGTGATCGTTCAAACCGTTCAACGGACGATGCCATCACCACAACCCTCCATCTGGCCCTCACCCACCTAGACAATAAGGACTCATACGTTCGAATGCTGTTCATAGATTTCAGCTCAGCATTCAACACAATCATTCCCCAGCACCTGATTGGAAAGCTGAACCTGCTGGGCCTGGACACCTCCCTCTGCAACTGGATCCTGGACTTCCTGACTGGGAGACCTCAGTCAGTCCGGATCGGGAACAGCATCTCCACCACCACCACACTGAGCACTGGGGCCCCCAGGGCTGTGTGCTCAGTCCACTGCTGTTCACTCTGCTGACTCACGACTGTGCAGCAATGCACAGCTCGAACCACATCGTCAAGTTCGCCGATGACACGACCGTGGTGGGTCTCATCAGCAAGAACAACGAGTCAGCATACAGAGAGGAGGTGCAGCGGCTGACGAACTGGTGTAGAGCCAACAACCTGTCCCTGAATGTCGACAAAACAAAAGAGATGGTTGTTGACTTTAGGAGAGCACAAGGTGAACACACTCCGCTGAACATCGACGGCTCCTCTGTGGAGATCGTCAAGAGCACCAAATTTCTTGGTGTTCACCTGGCGGAGAACCTCACCTGGTCCCTCAACACCAGCTCTATCACCAAGAAAGCCCAGCAGCGTCTCTACTTTCTTCGAAGGCTGAGGAAAGCACATCTCCCAACCCCCATCCTCACTACATTCTATAGAGGGACTATTGAGAGCATCCTGAGCAGCTGCATCACTGCCTGGTTTGGGACTTGCACCGCTTCGGACCGCAAAGCCCTGCAGAGGATAGTGAGGACAGCTGAGAAGATCATTGGGGTCTCTCTTCCCTCCATCAAAGACATTTTCAAAAAACACTGTATCCATAAAGCAACCAGCATTGTGGACTGACCCCACACACCCCTCACACAAACTCTTTACCCTCCTCCCGTCTGGCAAGAGGTACCGAAGCATTCGGGCCCTCACGGCCAGACTGTGTAACAGCTTCTTCCCCAAGCCATCAGGCTTCTCAATACTCAGAGACTGGTTTGACACACACGTGTCCTGAGTTGCACTTTAATAACTGTCACTTTATAACTGTCTGCTACCTCAATAACTGCTATGTGCATAGAACACTATCTCATAGTATGTTATGTTTACATCTTTAGAAACTGTCATCTTTTTGCACTACTGAGTACTGGTCGACGCTGCACTGTCTATTGTCCTGTTCATTGTCAGTAATTTGTTGTACTGTCCTGTACTTTTTGCACATGTTTGCACGTGCACTTTATATAGATATATATAGGTTTTTTTATATAGGTATTTTATTTCGTTGTGTAGTCTCATGTGGTCCTATGTTGGTCCTTTGTTGTTTTTATGTAGCACCATGGTCCTGGAGGAACGTTGTCTCGTTTTGCTGTGTACTGTACTAACTGTATATGGTTGAAACGACAATAAAAACCACTTGACTTGACTTGACTTGACTATAGCTTGATCAAATTATTTCAGAATCGACTTCAAGCAAGTGCACTTGCATCATCAAAAGTGGTTAAAAAAAAAGTGCTTTTTGTTCTGCGCACAAGCCTATGGGTCGTGTCAAAAAAAAAAAGGGTCCCTCTTGAAAAAGTTTGAAAACCACTGCACTAGATTGTGCTAGGAAGTGTAATCGAGCTTGAAATCATGATCGCCAAGGAGACTCCTTTTGTCAAAATTGATAGTGAAAGAGAAATTCTATTTTGGACTGTTCTCACACAAAACAAATTAGAACGCTTCAGAAGACATTGATTAGACCACCTTAGTCATGTGGATTACATTTCTGCTGCCTTTATGTGCTTTTTGGAGCTTTAAAGTTATGGTCACGATTCACTTGCATTGTGTGGACCTACAGAGCTGAGATATTCTTCTAAAAATCTTTGTGTTCATTACAAGAAAGAAAGTCTTACACATCTGGGATGGCATGAGGGTCAGTAAATGATGAGAGAATTTTAATTTTTGGGTGAACTATCCCTTTCCACTTTTGCATAGTGTTTATTCTGAATGCCAAAACATACTCTATGCAATTACATGAACACAGGCGCATCTAGCTACACAAGCTGGATTTCGTGCATTGTTGCATTCCAAAATGTGTCAGTCAGCAATTTATAACACCACAAAAGTTGCATTCTCAATTTTGCCGCAAGGGGGCGATGTAGCGGACATTAGTGTAACTTTTTGCTTCTACTATGAGTTTTTTCTTTCAAGTCAACAATTGTAATGGTGGAACAGTAAGAGAATATTTCAAGTAAGTTAAATTCAATATATGTATAGCAACTAACTTGAATAGAAAAACATCCAATTTAAAGGCACAGAATTTTGAAGGTAACTCAGTCACCCCCTTTAGTACTGAAGTATGTTATTGCAAAAAGTAAAAAAAAAAATGTAGCCAAACAATATGGGGCGTTAAATACTTCAGTCCAAAGTATATTTATTTTACGTAAACACTGAGCGTCTGTGTACAGCTGAATCTTTCAAATTGTACTCCATCTGACTGTGCGCACATTCTGGGGCTGTTGGTGCATGCGTGGTACGACTGCTATTGATACTGGACCATTTCTCTTCAGGAGTTTAGACCCATAAAAATATCTTTATAATCCTTCATACTTGAGTTAGACAAATGCAAGTATGTCCTGATCTCCTTACAGAAGCATTCTTGATGTCCACATTCACTGTTGTTTTTCCCAGCTTCATCTCCCATTGTTTACCGTCGATTACATCTTCTAGTGTTGCTTCATGACAGGAAAGGCTCAACGGTAATTGTTCCACCTTGTGGACCCACTAATTAGTGCAACTAATTCCAGACACATATGCATGCTGCGCATTCAGAGGACGGGCAGTTCAAAAAAATATTTTTTTTGAAAAATTCATCCTGTAGACTTACGTTCAGCATTCGCATCTAGAGTTGGGGTTGCAATAAACACCAAAGTTTTGCCCAGTTAGAAATATAACAAATATTATTTGTTATCAGTTAAGCATCAAGATATTAGGATGGCTCCAATGGAAGGTTTGAGGTGCAATATTCCAGATCTATTTAATTCTGTTCTGATGTTGTCCAAAATGTGCAAATGAACAGCGGTGTTGTGCAAGAATCTGTGGTAAGTCTGCGTGAAAACTGGCTGCAGATCGTCCTCTGCCCAATGACCTGCAAGAGCAATTAAAACCTTTACATGCTCACAATAAAGTCTTTTTAACAACTGCCTGTAGATTCTTCTATGTTTGACAGTGTACGAATAACTTTATTCAAATCATTCAAACAATGTAAGAAATGCTCTTTTAGTGACAGAGTTTTGATTCCTTTTTAAAAAATCCTTTTTTATGTCTGCTCTTGTGCCAGCGGGGAGTTATTTATGTGAATCCAACAAAAACACAAACACGGCTCCTTCTAACGAACTGCCGACCTCTCACCCATTTTAGTGCTGCAATCCCGTTAGGAAAACATGGTGTAAGTTCTTGATTGCTGGATATTTTGGTGCATGTTTTCGATTCACATGTTAGCATTTGCCCACCTGTCTAAATAGCACTTATTTTGGTACTAACTTGAGACATACCACCTATTAAATACAAATTTTAGATGTTTTTCTGTCTAGGGATGAAGTCATATTTGTTGTTGGCCATCAGACTGTGAAGCCATTTGGATAAAGACTAAAACTTCTTTTTGGCCAGGCCTGGGGTTCAAAGACTGTTTACCAGTTCAACATAAGGGAAAGACATCCAGGTTTCCCCCCTTCCTGATCTTGAATGTACAGAGAAAACATTTTCAGTTTTCTCTAAAAAGCTCAGGGCTGGTGAGATGCCAGGAAATGGGAACCATAAAAAGCAGCCAGAGCGATGTTCTTCATGGTAATAATGTGTTTTGTGGAGAGGAAGTGTTGAGCAAAGACCATTGATGGAAACTGTGAAGACCTCACTGGTAGAAGGGTAATTCTGTCCAGGATCCAGACTTGGCATCCATATCACTAATAAAGATCTATCAAAACTGGTTGCAGGTCAGTAGTGGATTACTAAGGTCTGTTTTGTGATACAATCAACCAATGACCCAGTGGGAGTACTTGGAGAGAAAATCCATCCTTCAGGGGGCCAGCCGAATTCTAATAAAGTCTGTCTGTTTGACTAGGACTTGGATAGGCCACCTAACCTTTTGTGTTCCCTTTTAATTTTGTGGATCGTGGGGCCCACAAAATCCTCCAAAAGAATCAGACGGTCAAAAGGCCTTTCAAGAATATTCCAAAGAGAAATATGTGAAGTGCTTTGACTCTTCTCATCTGAGGCCCAGTGTCCTAAGGCGAGTTAGGATTGAGTAACATTGCCTGAAGGCTTGGCCACGTTTACCTTTGTAAGGCGAAATTCTACGGGCGAAGAAGGCATAGGCGGATGTTAAGAACGTGTGAATCCCACAAAAATTACTTGTCAAGCAAGCTCTTTTTTTATTTTTTTATTCTGTACTTCATACTCCGGGAGAGTGAAGTTATAAAAAATCTCACTGATGATTTGCTCTTACATTTTGAATATTAGGTATTCAAAACCAAGCATTTCTATTAGTAAATGATGCAAATTCACGTGTTAAATTTCGTCAGACATGTTCCCAAAATTTGTCAACAGAAGTCCATCAGGCGATTCTGATTGACTGCGTTTCGTCCACAGAATTTCTCTGTGCAAAGGTAAATGTTACCATGCATTTTAGGCCCTGTTGTAAAAATGTGCATTCTTGCATTTCTGTGGGGGTGATAAATGTCAGTACTCCAGGGGGCGATAGATTTTCCTCCTGTTAGCAAGCCATAAACATATCAACAGTTAAAGAATGTGTGCCATTGTATTTACCAAACTGTTGCTCCACCTTAATTGTCATTGACTTGTTTATGCTAATGCATGAGGCTAAACGATTTGGACAAAAATCTAATTATGATTATTTTGGGAAAAAAATGGCGATTTGCAATGTGAACTGCAGAATGATAAACAAACAAATTTGGGATTCCTTTTAACCAAAATAAACCATGTATTACCCATGCTTTACTGCCAATCGGAAATACTGTTCTTGAAAGGGTGTTCACACTTGATCTCTAAAAATATTATAGAAATATATTATTGTATAATAATAATAATTATTATTAATGTAATTTATTATTATTATTCAATAGTAATATATTTCTTTAATAATTTCTTAATCTACCATGCAGTTCAGTTAAACCCTCAAGCCTTTATTTTGGCAGAAGCTTTTATTTTGAAAACTGAAGAGACGAAAGTTTCTGTTGCTTTTAGTTGAGTTGACAACAGATTTTTAATGTAGTGAAATGCTCTCTTCTGTATTGCTGTCAACAAAACCCTGCTGGGGTTATTTTAAAAGTGTGTAGTAAATTGTAGCATTTAAAAAAAAAAAATTTATTACTCAAATGGGCAATTAAAATAAATCTGGGGATATTTAAATAATGCGCTCCGTGCACGTTAGCACTCCAAACTGAACGCAGAGCACATCTGTCACTTGGGGCAGCAGATAGATAGAATTTGTGTGTTTGGAGCACAGAACCATTCAGAAACCACAAGTGTAATACACTGATATCATTTACATGTACAGTATTTAAGAAAGCATTACAGACAAAACTGCTGTGCACAATATGTACAGAATATCTTGTGCAGAATATGTTTCTGCTCTATGATCTTCTCCATTTATATTTAAAGGGATAGTTCATCCATAAATAAAGATTCTATCAGGGGCCTGGGTAGCTCATTGGTAAAGACGCTGGCTACCACCCCTGGAGTTTGCACCCCAGGGCGTGCGGAGTGACTCCAGCCGGGTCTCCTAAGCAACCAAATTTGCCAGGTTGTTATGGAGGGTAGAGTCATATGGGGTAACCTCTTCGTGATCGCTATAATGTGGTTCACTCTCTGTGGGGCACGTGGTGAGTTGTGGGTGGATGGTGTGAAGCCTCCTCATGTGCGATATGTCTGTGGTAATGCGCTCAACAAGCCACGTGATAAGATGCATGGGTTGACGGTCTCCGCCACGGAGGCAGCTGAGATTCGTCCTCCGCCACCCGGATTGAGACAAGTCACTACGCCACCACGAGGACTCCAGGGTGCTTTCATTTCAGAATCTTCCTACTCCAAGCTGAAGGTGTCACGGTTCATGAATTCGCTGTTTCCTTCATGTCTCGTTTTATTGTTGTTCTGTGTGTGTGTGAGCGTGTGTGAGTGGGCGTTACCGCTCGTCCCATTGATCAGCGTGCCAGCTGATCTCATTCCCTGCAGCAGCTGCTGCCTATTCACTCATATATATATATATATATATATATATATATATATATATATATATATATATATATATATATATATATATACTCATCACACTCTCCTCTCTTTGTCAGATCATTGTTTTGGTGTCCTCAGTGTTTGTTCTTCATGTGCCTGTCCGCTATCCAATTCTGGTTCGTGTTCCTGTTCGGTGTCTTCGTGGTTCGTCTCGTCTGGATATTCACCTGCACAGGATTCACTCCATTACTCTTCACCAGCTGTTTTTTGTTCATGATGTCTTCTCATATCTCTTTAATCGCTGTCTTACAAGACTAGTTGGCTTGCAGGCCATTTTTTGCAAGACTGTTTTGTTGGTATGTACAGCAGTATAATTTTAACGATATGTTTCTTCCCTTTGGTGGCAAGAAACTAGGCAGTTATTTAAACCATTGTCCAAAGTAACATCCTTGAAAAGGAACATTGTCCTTGGAGTCACTTGGAACTGGAACATGTGTGCATTCACCCTCAGAATGGACTGTTTTTAAGGTAGTTTTCTTTAGATTAGGAGGTAGACTGGCTTGGTAACATGGAAACTTTACAATAAAGATGAGCACCCCTATGGCAGGATCATAACCATCATGGAATCTTGCAAGTGACTAAGTTGAAACAATATATAGATACTTCACACAAATAGTGCTCCTCGCATAAAAAGCACAAGACTTGACTCTCAGTTGATTTCAGTAGAGTTTGCAGTATCTCTATTCCATTAGTGTGTCGCTAAGCTAAGGATGCGATTACTCTGATAACTATTAAAATACATAGCACCAGGGCCAGATCTAGTGGAGTGCTGGGGTGGGCTTTGCCCCCCAAACTATCCCTATGGTAAATGGTCTGCACTTATATAGCACCTTTTTAAGCCTTAACGGTATTCAAAGCGCTTTACACTGCGTCTCATTCACCCACACACACACACACACACACACACACACACACACACACACACACACACATTCATACACCAATGGCGGCAGAGCTGCTATGTAAGGTGCTATGCCCCCCTGAACGCAAGTAGAGCAAAGGTTACAATTGTATACTCATGGCGCTAAGACTTACCCTAACTCTAACTAAATCCCACTGGAATGGAACATGCGCAGCCCAATCCAAGGAGAGTACGTTCTTAGCAGGAAATGTGATGTTTAGTGTAGAAATAATTTGCCAAAAAGTATGTGGCTCAATACAGCGCAACAGTCGGGTTCCGGAAGTAAATATCCCATTCGATTTTACCATAGATTAACTGATTTTTAACAACAATTATTAACCTTTAAAAACAGACCTACCATAAATTCTGAGGTTGTTGTTCTGTGGTATATGCTTCTGTTGAAGCCATCCATCTGCGTTATTTCAATGTCATTGTTTAAAAATCACGTTTAATAGTGGAATTCCTAGTGAACAACTACAGTACCTGTGGTACAGCAGTAAAAGATCCACCAATCAGAGAACCACGGACAAGAAAGCCTGCGAAATAAGACCAATGCTTCAGTGTTCCCATGAACCCATGATTGTAATTCGTCCCCTCTTGAAAGATGGGAAGTTCACAGACTTATACCTTTTGACTTTTTGTCATATTTTCAAATACTTTTTGCCTTAAAATAAATTCTGTAATGTTGTGATTTACCTTGGAGCTTGTTGGTTTGGTTCATGCTTGACAACTCTTTAATGGAGGGTTTTTAAGTAAATACTTCCGGAATCCAGACACTGAATAAGGGGGCGGGGCATTGTTGCGCTCTAAAGTGCCGATACATCACGATGAACATGAGCATGAAGTGATGGCCCGAGATTAGTTACTTTGATATCAGTTACTAAGTTGTTATGACAGCCAACAATTGCACTAGTTGAGCCTGAACTCTTGTTTGCTTCAATTAACACTTAATTAGGTTGTTGTTCTCCATCTGGAATGCTCGTGTTGGTAGATTTTACATTGCTTCTTATGGAGACCGGAACCAAAAAACAGTCCAATGCAATTAGAATCATCAAGTTACTGCCCAGTGGTTGGTCAGGAAAACTGTGGATTGATTGAATTATTATTAAGCATATTTATAATCATAATTTCTCTTGATTCGTCCACCATCTTGGATGGATGTTTTCACTGATCTAGTTGCAATTGCCTTTTTTCTGCCTTAGAATTTGGCCTAATTAAAGTATCTTGGAACAACCTTGGCCTATGTAGCCTTAAAATGATGCCTATGTAGGCAGCTCACTAGGATTAACATCAGAATCGATGTGTGTAGAGGGAAGTGTTACTTCAATATCACAAGATCTTATTTATTTTTTTCTGTTTGTTTTTTCTGGAGCGGGTGAATGAAGCCTACACACACACACGAAGGATATTTTGTGTGTGTGTGTGTGTGTTCGAACAATATGCTTTACCCTCCTTTTCCTCCCACAATCTCTTGGACATCAGTCGCTCTCTTGTTCTCAATGTGAGAGGCAGAAATGTGGGGCACTCTCTCTCTCTCTCTCTCTCTCTCACTCTCTGTCTCTTGCACAAACACACGCCAACTGGTTCTTGCATTCCAGCGGGTGAAACTGAAAGGGAGGCTACACGCTCGACTGACAGTAGGTCTGCACCTTCAAATGCGTTCTTACACACTCACACATTCCCTCGCAGTGTGGGGTGGCTGTCAGCACGGCCATCTGTCGGATCAACAGTGATTTTGTGTACGTGTTGCTACATGGTTCTGCTTCCCTGTGGACAGATAAATCTCAGTACTTGTGATCCCTTCCTTCTAAGAATCACCATGGATTTTCTAATTAAGAGCTGTGTATTTGTTTGCATACTTGCCTTTTTCTCAGAAGCATGTTTGAATTGCATTATACCTACCTAAATTTGTACACAGGACACTGTACCATTTATATTTCTCATGGTCATTTCTGTCATAATGAAGCATTCTGCCCATTTCTATTAAAAACTTAGCTGCATACAATTGATTTGTGTGTGTGTGTGGTTGCATTGACAGGTATTATTAATGTCATCTATCTAAACATGTATTTTCAGTAATAAGATGTTCCTTATGTTTCTGTTTCTCTTGTTCAGTATAACTTCAATGACCTGAGTGGTTCAGTATCTTTGGCCTGGGTTGGAGATGGCACCGGGGTGAGTCTCTTTTCAGGACTGCACACAACATACAGGACTTGAATGCAGTTTACAGCAATTTATCTATGATTGTGTGAATATCTAAAGACACAATTTTTTGAATATTTATGTACCTTACATTTTGTGGCTTGTAGTTCATTTCTGTTAGCTTTGAGGCCATTTATACACCAGTGCACTCCTTAAAGAAGAGAAAAAATGTCAAACATTTTATAGAGCTGAACAATTCATTGAAATAAAATGAAATTGTGATATATGACGTAGTGTGATTATCAAAAACTGCAACGGCTGCAATTTAATTAAATAAATAAGTAGCATCTGCATGAGGCTAATGGGCTTAGCATGTTAATGTTTATTAACAGCACTCTCGATTCACTTATTGCAAATATGTTTGGCCACTATAATTTACTATCCATATTTAAAGTAACCTCATAACACTGGGTTCTCTTACGAGAGGTTCTCTCGTATTGCGTAAGCTAGCTTACGCTACGGAAAGATTAATCTTTTCTGAGATATTGAAGCCAAAAAATTATCCTTAATTTTGTATCATTTGTCAACGCAGTGCAGCAACTGCAGACCTTGAGCGGGCTAGCTAGCGAAGCTCATTGGTTGCTCTGCGGCAACTGCTGCAGCCTATAGATCTAACTTGGGCTAACTCGCGCCCAATGAGAGGCGTCCGCGCTTAATGCATCAAAGCTCGCCAAAATGGGCGTGGCTAGAGTGCATATAAGTGTAGTTCAGTAGGCTGGAACCCTGATTTTCATCTCTTCAGCGAAGCTCTTCGCGATCTCTGAACTGGAAGCCGCGTCGCCGCTCGAGGGGCATCTAGCAAGCTTGGACAGCGCGAAGAAGCTGACCGCCTTCGCCACCTTCAGCCATCCTACGAAGCTACGCCATCCGGCGACGTATCCTTTTTAGAGCAAGCTAAGTTCCTCAGCTAACTTCACAAAAAGAGTATCGAGGGTCTTTTTAAAGATGCCTCGCGACTTCCTGCGGCTCATGCCGCTCCTCTCAGCACCGGAGACCGCCACCTCATCTGGCGCTCTCTGCCTGGGACGGGAACATGCAGAGCGCACCGCTGACGGGCGGATGCAACCTCTGCGAGGAGCTTCCGATGTCGACCCTGCGGGCTCGACTCGAAGCATGCAAAACCGGCCGCCGCCGCTTTCGCTTCGCCACAGCATAAGAAGCGCCGCCCCAAAGGCTGCCGGAACCGGTGTTAGAAGCGACTGTCTCGCCGAGCCTCTCCTCGAAGTCTCGCTTCACCCTCCACGCCCCCGGACATGCAGTTGCCGCCGAGCGGCCGCGACTGCTGCCATCTGGGATGACGAGGCGGAGGATAAGGGTTGCTGTTCCATCATGGCTTCGACAGCGAGGAGTGGTCAGGCTCCCAAGCCTCCTCCTCGCCCAGGAATCCAGAGGATTCGGTAGCAGCACACCTTTGCCCGCCTCGCCGAGATGGCGGTCTAAACTGGTGCTCCCGCCTAGGCCTGCAGAACTACTTCCGCCTGTGTTGGCCGCGCCTATGCCGCCGCCAAGCCGCATCTGCTCTGCATTCCATGGCCGCCTTACAGATCCTCCAAGCGGACCTCCTTCGAGAATGGGATGAGAAAGGCGGACACCCAGAGGCTGTTTCAGATCTAAGGAGCGCGACGGACAACGCCACGCTCTCTCCGTCCGGTCTCTTCGGTTCCGCGGTGAGTGGCATTGTTGACCGCTTCACGGAAGTCCAGAAAGCCACCCGAGCCATGAATCTCTTCCTGCCTTGTCGCGCTAGCTCCTCTGCAGGTCGCCCACGTGACCAGCCTCCTGCACGCAGCCTCTTCACAGCGCCAAGCTCAGCAAAGCCAGACTTTTCAGCGTCGACAGGGCGGCCGCCTCTAGGTCGCGCCAGACAGCCGCCGCGAGACCGCCGCCTCGCTGGCCTCGGCCTAAGATTGCGCTTGAAACCTGAGCAACCAAAGTCCTCCTAGCTTTGTTGAGAAAACGACGGCTCAGTCCCGCCGCAGCCGGACAGCCGCCAAAGCTCGCCCTCTGTCAGTCCCCTTCTCTCAGGCTACTGCAGTGGTGGATTCAGCAGCCAACAAGCCGGGTGATACTGCCCACTTGCCTGCACTCAAACGCCATTTTCACGGCGACCCAAAGAAATCTTGTAAAGAGCAAACATGCCTTATGTGTAGAAAATGTGCCCACAATCCAGTGTTCACCCCTACACACAAGCATTACACTTCCCGTGTTCCTATCAGAGCCCACTCACATAAAGCGGACACAGCCCGCCGAAAGTGTTAGAGTCAATAAACGCACCACCTAATCCGCAAGGCCGCCTCTACTCTGGCCGCTCTGTCACACGACCAGCCTTGTGTAGAAAATGTGCCCACAATCCAGTGTTCACCTCTACACACAAGCATTACACTTCCCGTGTCCCGATCAGAGCCCACTCACATAAAGCGGACACAGCCCGCCGAGTGTTAGTGAATAAACGCCACGCTAATACGCGCGCTGCTCATTCTCTGCCCGCTCTGTCACACGGCCAGCAAACACTTCTCTGTATGTAAGTCCCGTGCTCGTGACTATGCTCAAGCATCACTTAACAGATGTGACTCTTTCCCCATTCACCTCAATCGGAAGTCACTCGCAGAACAGCCTGTCCCTGCTGTCTGCGAGCAGTCATGAATAAGCACAGTAAGCCGCCACACATTCTGTTCAGCTGCTGTGAGGCAATCAAGGCGATTTGGCCATTCACCCTCTAGCTGCTACGCTTCAAAGCGTGGGAAGCTATCCCAGGATATCCAAATGGGTGTTAAGCACAATAAAACAGGGCTATTTGCTACAGTTCGATCGCCGCCCTCCCGCTTCAGAGCTGGCTCGAAACTATTGTGAACACGGAACTGTGCAAAAGGGCCATAGAGAAAGTGCCGCCTTCGCTGAGCGAGTCGGGGTTTTACAGCCGTTATTTTCTTGTTCCCAAGAAAGACGGCGGCCTCAGACCAATATTAGATCTCAGGGTTTTGAACAAGGTGCTTGCAAAAAGACCGCTCAAAATGCTTACAATCAGGAAACTCCTCGCACGATACGCCAGGGGACTGGTTTATCTCTCTCGATCTGAAAGATGCCTATTTTCAGATTCAGCTAAATCCCCGCCACAGGCCATTCTTGAGATTCGCATTCGACGGCCAGGTTTATCAATACACCGTCCTTCCGTTCGGCCTGTCTTTAGCACCCGTACTTTCACGAAGTGCATGGATGCGGCGCCGCACTCCCTGCGGAGTCAGGGCTTGCGAATTCTGAACTATTTGGACGACTGGCTGATTATGGCACAGTCACATACGGAGCTTCTGTCTCACAGAACAGTTCTCCTCAGCCATCTGAACAGTTTGGGTCTTGCAGTCAATTGGACCAAGAGCTCACTACAGCCCAGTCAGGCAATTTTCTTCCTTGGAATAGAACTAGACTCCGTGGCAATGACGGCTCACTTATCTACACAGCCTGCACGCCGTGTTCAGCGACTAGCCGTGTCCTTTCAGATGAACAGCCTCACGCCTCTGAAAAAATTTCAGAGAGTGCTAGGTTACATGGCCTCAGCCGCAGCAGTACTTCAGCTGGGTTTACTGCGCATGCGCCCGCTTCAGCATTGGCTAAACACCCGCACGTCTCGCCGGGCTTGGGCCACAGGCCGCCAGCCGATCAAGGTGACTCAGACCTGTATTTAAGCTCTGCAGCCCTGGACAGTGGCCGAATGGTATCAGCGGGGAGTGACGATGGGAGCTGTATCTCGCCGAAAAGTCATCTCGACAGACGCCGCCCAACACGGGTTGGGGCGCGGTCTGCGAGGGCTCTCCGTTTTTTTGCCTATGGTCAGTTCAGGAAAAGCTCCTTCACATAAATTGTCTGGAAATGATAGCGGTCGAGTACGCGCTATGCGCTTTCTCCGGTCATTCAGGGTCACCACGCCCTGTTCCGCTCGACAACAGATCTGTGGTATCCTACCTAAACCGCCAGGGCGGTGTCAGATCCAGGAACCTCATCCATCTGACCTAAACGCATACTGAGTTGGTCCCAGTGCCACCTGCGCCGCTGAGGGCGACGCGATGTGCCAGGCCACCTGAACGACGGCCCAGACAGACTGTCCAGAGACAATATTCCCCAGGGGAATGGTCCCTGCACGCTCAAACAGTCCAGAAGTTATGGCGCATATTCGGCAGAGCAGAGATAGACCTCTTTAGCGCCAGAAGAGAACTCTCACTGCCCAATATTTTTCTCGAAGCTGAGGACGCCGCTGGCCCAGGACTGGCCCAACTGCCCGCTTTACGCCTTCCCTCCCGCCTCGCTATTGCTACAGGTAATGCAGAGGATCAGGGAAACGCGTCACTCGGTGCTCCTCATAGCCCCGCGTTGGGAGAATCAGACATGGTTCCCGAGCTTACGCAGCTGTCACTGACAGCGCCGTGGCCCATCCCAGTGAGAGCAGATCTCCTCTCTCATGCTCGCGGCATGATCTGGCATCCCCACCCAGAGCGCTGGGCGCTGCACGCGTGGGTGATCAACGACTACCCGTCGCTCTGCCAGAAGGGGTAATAAACACCATCATACACGCTATAGCCCCTTCCACGAGAAGACTCTATGCGTCAAAATGGTCTGTGTTTTCAAAATGGTGCACCGACAGAGACCTGGACCCATGGACATGTGGGGTGTCGTCACTGCTCGTGTTTTTACAAAGAGCTGCTGGATAAGTGCAGATCCCCATCCACGCTCAGTGTATGTGGCGGCCGTCGCGGCGTTCGCTGAACCCCTGCACGGCCAGTCACTGGGAAAAAAACGAGCTGGTCATCCGCTTCCTCAGGGGAGCTAGAAGGATGAACCCCCCACGCCCCCCCATCGGTTCCTATCTGGGATCTTTCTATAGTTCTCGAAACTATGAAAGCCCCCCCTTTCGAACCGCTTCAATCCGTGGATTTGAAATACCTTTCACTCAAAACCGTTTTTCTGACTGCCCTGTCATCAGTCAAACGTGTGGGAGACCTTCACGCGCTGTCTGTCAGCGCTGCGTGTCTTGAGTTTGGACCAAGTGACTCCAAGGTCATTTTAAAGCCTAGACACGGCTATGTTCCCAAGGTGATCGGTACTCCTTTCAGAGCACGGGTCATTTCCTATCGGCGCTGCCAGCATCCGATAGCTGAACGCGACGCCAATCTCCTTTGCCCAGTCAGAGCACTGAGATTGTATACTGCGCACTCGCCTCTTTCAGACGCTCTGAGCAGCTTTTCGCTTCGTTCGAGGGCGCACCAAAGGTCTCGCCGCCTGAAACAGACACTGTCTAGATGGATAGTGGACGCTATTGCTGCCGCATACGCGTCAAAAGACCTGCCATGCCCGTTGGGCATTAGGGCTCACTCACTAGAGGCATGGCCTCATCGTGAGCATGGTCCAGCGGGATTTCCATTCACGACATATGTGTGGCAGCGGGCTGGGCTTCCCTCCACCTTTGTCAGATTTTACAATCTGGAAGTGCCCGCCCTGCAGGCAAAACTACTAGCGGTTTAGTACGCTACAGCTCCCCTGGTGAGCTGCACTGATGGGACTCATTCCACACAGACCGGCACCGCCGCTCTGTCGCTCCTTCCCACAATGTGCTTATGTATTACACACACACTGACCCGCACTCTTGCCGGCCAAATATTATTTCCCCACTCACAAGGGCTCCCCGTGTCCCCCACCCCGGGGCTCATGCAGTGGATGCTTGGCGCGACGGCGCTGACAATGGGTTCCCGTAGCGTAAGCTAGCTTACGCAATACGAGAGAATCTCTCGTAAGAGAACGAATCGGTTACCTAACGTAACCTCGGTTCTCTCTAGACGAGGGAACGAGTATTGCGTAGCCGGCCGTGCTCGCGCGCTTTCGCTTCATTCAATGAAAACCAGTGTTCCAGCCTACGAACTACGCTTATATGCACTCTAGCCACGGCCATTTTGGCGGGCTTTGATGCAGTAAGCGCGCGGACGCCTCTCATTGGACGCGAGTTCGCCCAAGTTCGTCTATAGGCTGCAGCAGTTGCCGCAGAGCAACCAATGAGCTCGCTAGCTAGCCTGCTCAAGGTCTGCAGTTGCTGCACTGCGTTGACAAATGATACAAAATTAAGGATCATTTTTTGGCTTCAATATCTCAGAAAAGATGAATCTTTCCGTAGCGTAAGCTAGCTTACGCAATACTCGTTCCCTCGTCTAGAGAGAACCGAGGTTACGTTAGGTAACCGATTCGTTTTTGTGGACAGAAGAGTGTTTTTCTGCAGTGTTCCACCAAGTTGATAGTGACTCACTTTAAAGCTTATATAGGACCCAAAAGTATCATTAAAGAAGTTGACGTGACTTGTGCATCATATTCTAAATCTAAAGATAGAAGTGAAAAACAATGCAAAATTGAGGTAATTTTTATGTTAAAATCTTCATGTCAGTTGTGTGTTCATGAGCACTTTGAAAGAATGACATGAGGGTGGCGAATTTTCATTTTTGTGACAACTATTCCTTTAAGAACATTTAGACATTTTTAGTGGAACAAAAAAATTACATGATTATATATATATATTTTTTTTTTGGCAGTGTTCAATTATGAGCACTGATTGAAATTCTCAATTGCTCTGGGATTTGAACCAGCTAACTTTGGTTTAATAGCCCCAATCACAATCACTTAGCCACTACCACTATGTTTACTAACCAGTAACTGATCAACAAAATGTGTAATTGTCAGTTTAAACTGATTGTCTTAGCCACTGAGTTGTTCCTTCAGGGCTCAGTGGTCGGCTCCATGCTCTAACTCGCAGGAATGTGATCCCTACTATCACACATCAGTGCGAAAGGAGAGCGAGTGAATTACCGTTTTAGTTGCTGAATTTCTGAAAGACTGCTCAGAGCTTGGCTTGACAAGACCTCAAACCGTCATTCAGTGCTAACAACACTAGAGGCTGAATTTGTCTGTTATAGAACTGAGCTGAACTACAGTGCAGCTGTAAAACATGTACAATCTGTAATTAAAGCACCAGCCCAGCCTACACATAACAACAACACTCAGTTTCAAACAAACATTTTCAATTATCAGACAAACTGTTTGAGTGTCATCATATACTCAAAAGGGGAGAGTGCTACATATGCTAAGGCAAACATCACTACTACTATTGCTCATACTATAGGGTTTAGGGATTAAAAAAAAAACTAACCTTAAGGATAACATTGTGCCACGGACATGAATGATACCTCAAATCATGCATTTTGCTGAGAGGCTAGCTATTACATTTCAGATTGGGCCATTCAGATTGTGTTCAGACGTGTTGCACTAAAAAAAGCTAGATGCTACGCATCGAGTGTAACAGTATGCAGCAGGGGCTTGGCCAGAATTCTCCAAATGAGTGGACCTCTATTTTGTGCCTAATTTCATCATGAAAATAATGAAGTGCTCCCCTTTCTTCAGCATTTATAAGTCAATATTTGCTCATTTACCTATTTTCCTAATTCATAGAGTTGTATAATTACATGTACAATAACAATAATTATTAGTTTTTTTAACAATTATTATGTTTATTATTAGAAATTTACCATAATAGGTCATATTGATGCAATTGTTATGGGGTTTTCTCTGCGTCGTGTTGAATAAAGCACTCGATTGACACCATCTCATGCCTTGGTGGATTTGATTTTGTTTAAACACATTGAAAACGGTGGTCAGTCCCAATAATCATGCTTACGCATGTTCCACCACAACCACTCTCTCGGCTGATGCAAATCTTTATCTTTATGTATGAACAATATAGGATAGGTAAACAACAATTACACATTATTTAAATAATCAAGTCTGTACCTATTTTAACACATTGAATAGCGGTGGTCAGTTCTAGTAATCATGCTCACGCATGTTCCACAACAACCACTCTCTCAGCTGGTGCAAATCGTAAATCTTTTTGTATGAACAATTTAGGATAGGAATGCAATAATTACACATATTATTTAAAATATAACGTTTGTAGGGGGGCCTGAGTAGCTCAGCGAGTATTTATGCACATTACCACCCCTGGAGTCGTGAGTTCAAATCCAGGGTGTGCTGAGTGACTCCAGCCAGGAGTCCTACGCAACCAAAAAGCAACCAAATTGGCCCGTTTGCTAGGGAGGATAGAGTCACATGGGGTAACCTCCTCGTGGATGCAGTTAGTGGTGTTCGCTCTCTATGTGGCACGTGGTAAGTTGTGTGTGGATCGCGGAGAGTAGCATGAGCCTCCACATTCTGGGAGTCACCCTGGTGTCTTGCAGAACAAGCCACGTGATAAAATGCGTGGATTGACTGTCTCAGAAATTGAGGCAACTGAGACTTATCCTCCGCCACCCGGATTGAGGGGAGTAACCGCTGCACCATGAGGACCAACTAAGTAGTGGTAATTGGGCATTCCAAATTGGGAGAAAAGGGGATAAAAATAAATAAATGATGTATATTTGCTGGCGCAAACCTTAATCTTTATGTATGAACTATATAGGCCAGTTAAACAATAATAACACTTATTGTTTAAAATATAAAGTCTGTACCTGTTTAAACGCATTGAAAAGGGGTGGTCAGTCCCAATAATCATGCTCATGCATGTTGTATAATGAGGGTGAACATTAAATCAAACATTACTACACATAAAATATGGTAGCTTGAGAAGAGAGCATACAATACACTGTCATACATGACAAAACAAAATACATGTCAATGTGAACCCCCAAATAACAAGATAAAATGTATTAAAAAAAAATTCCAGGGAGCACTCACCCACCACAATCACTCTCGGCTGGCGAGAATCGTAATGATCCATCCGGAACCAGTTCGCAACACAGCACCAGCCAATGGGTGGAGAATTAAATATAATTAAAGGGTCATACACAAAATTAATTAAAGCAAATTAAATGAAAAATGAAATGGCCATAGAAATAAATACAATAAATTAAAATAAGAGATATTGCAATACACATTATTATTCTTTTCAGTCCTCCTGCTTTTCACAGTTGTTGGCTGGGTTTCCTGAAGCACTAAGAAGAACGTTAGTAGCACTTAAGTAGTACTTAATCTCTACGGCGCGATTCCCAAAAGCATCGTATATAAGTAAAATGTTTGTAAATTAACGAGAGCTTTGAGGGACAAAGGGACATTGAATAAATTATATTCATATATTCTGATCATTGGAAAGCCATTGTTTTAGAAGATACAAAGTGTGAAAAAATCACATTGAAATCAACTGGCAGTCTGCACATGCAACGTGATAGGTCTAAAATAGGTCTAAAGATAAATCTAAATTTATATAATACATTGTAGCATTTTATTGGCCTTATTTGATAATCATAACTATGATAGCAATAGAATGATCTTATTAAACAGATTTCTTTAGGCATACGTGAGTAAAGTGACCCTACAGTTTAAAACTTAAATAAATAGGTCAAAATATGTTTCTCAAATGAGGTTAGAGAGAGTACTTCCCTTCATTCTTTTTAGAAAGGTCTATGAGTAGTTCAGTACTGATGTCTGTCATTTTAATCCTGTTCTTTGTGCATCTGTTCAGCTTCCAGCCAAAGAAGCAACACAGGCTATGTGAGATCCCCTTATTATGATGTGATAATCATCGGGTAAATTCACGTTACATGCACTCCTTGCATCACTTTGCATGAGTGCCAATGTGCCAATAAACCTCTAAGTACACAATGAATCAGAGACGTGCATCGACGGCTTCTCTTTCATATGTTTTCCAAAATATGATCAAATGCGCTTCTTCAAACGTGAATATTTGTGTCTAACAGCGTTACTTGTCATTTGCCACTCCGAGAAGTCTTAAAGGTCTTCTGCCACACAGTTGCGGGTAGATGACGAGCAAAATTACACACTAATTCCATGCCATCTAAAGATACATCTACCACACTCCCACATAAGATAATAATAATAATAAATTGAGACAAAGTGTGGATACATTATCTTGGTGCAAAGCGCAGTAAGTGGATCTGTTTACAGGTATGTCTGTAGAGACCTGTGCAGTGCAGAGAAAATGAGCGACTCGATAAGAAGCCTGCCACAACCCATTTCAGTTCACCATAATAATTACGTATTTTTATTTGAAATAAAAAAAAAAAAACATTTCTAAATATATTTATAACAGGAATATTGTGATTATCTTGCATGTGAGCTATTTTGCGTGCAACAAAATGCAGTTTCTTTTATTTGCAAACTGTTCTTATATTTCTGATGTTTTGATTGGGAGAACCAGCCATCAATCTGGGTAGATTAGTGCCACTCTGTCCCTTATGTGGCCTAGTGCCTGGTATTCAGGTGTATCGAGATCTATTAGTTTATGTTGAAATTAGCATTAACCAAGATTAATAAGTGCTGGAAAAGGATTGTTCATTGTTGGTTCAGATTAACTAGTACACAAGTTAGTTAATTCATTATTTTGTACACTAATCTTAATGAATACAACCATATTGTACAGTGTTACCGCTTTTTAACTTGACGCAGACTAGTACTGCACGATTAATCATATCTCAATCACAATGTCAACCTGTGCGATTATATGACGTCAAATGCTGCGATTTTATTAAATAAATAAGTGCATGTGTGGACATTACAGCCCATCCTCTCTGAGAGCTGTTTGCCCATTTTCTAACAAATAAAAAGATGACCAGTCAGTCTCAGTTTAGGGAGTGGCAAGTGTGGTCATGTCATGTGAGTTTCCGGTGTTCAGTGTTGAAATCAGGTAAAGATGAATGCCGAGCAGACACTGAACTGGTGGCCAGAAAAAATTACAGAAACACAGATCACAGCTTTGCAATATATCTTTATTTTATCCTTAATTAAAGTTCATATAATATGGGAACGTGCCATATAAATGAACACAAACTCCAAAATTGTCATTCTCTGTGAGGTTCAACCAGTCGCGGAAGAGACCCAATCAATCTGAGCGGGAGAGATTTAAATATATGCCGGCTGATGCGCACTCTAACGCGGAGACACTCATCTCTCACCCCCACTGTCTGCAACTTGCAACGTGTTGCATCATTGATGAGCTCATCATAAGATCAATCTTATGTGAAAAATAACAATAAAATTACAACAATAAAATGTGTGTGTTTATGTGTGTATTAGGGCTGTCAATCGTATAAAATTTTTTATCTAATTAATTACATGGTGTCCTGATTAATTAATCGCATATACAAATATATATGTACTTTTTTTCTTGCCAGAGCGGGAAAACACAGGAAAAAAAAAAAACTGCAACAGAAAAATGGGTCTATCTAGAGATATATATATAGATATATATATATATATATATATATATATATATATATATATATATATATATATATATATATATAGAAATTCGTATATATACATATATATATATATATATATATATAAATTTCTTCTCTGGAGCTCCGGATAGACCCATTTTTCTGTTGCAGTTTTTTTTTTTCCCTGTGTTTTCCCGCTCTGGCAAGAAAAAAAGTCTGCGCTGCGCATGTTCAGTGTTTTCTTAATAACTTTTTTTAATAGCGATTTTGTAATTAAAGGACGATGAAATAAAATGATGGCGAAATAATAATAATAAAGATAAAAAATTATACAGACAAAATTGAAATGCGGGACAAAGCTTCCAATTTCGGGACTGTCCCGGTGCTCACCCTACCATACGACCTGCGTCAGACATGCTTGTGTCACGTCTCGGGTGTGTTGTGTCATAAAAATAAAATGTTTAGGTCACTGTGTCAAGTTAAATATAGTTTAATACGCAATCTTTAAGCACATATTGAGATCCCTTAGTTCGCTTTAGAACCCTTAGTAACGCATATCTGTGTTGTTTTCTTCACTGTATAAACTGTGTGTTGCTCACACAGCTGAAATTTCACTTACTGCCCTCTGGAGTATACAGGTGGTACTACAAGCATGCGATTAAATGCGTAAATTATTTTAACGCGTTATTTTTTTGTATAATTAACCGCGCGTTATTAACACGTTAACTCGACAGCCCTAGTATGTGTGTATGTGTGTATATATATATATATATATATATGCACACAACTACAACAGTTTTAGTGGTTTGATTGAGTGAACCACACTTTTATATCCAGTTTCCTTTTTTCAAAAGAGTTTATACAAAGTACATGTTACATCCTGCTTAAATGTCCCTGTTTGTTTGGACTTTCTTATTTTTGTGAAAATTCATATGTTCTTATTTATTGTTCTATTTTATTTAGGTGTAATATTGAGAAAATAGTAAGTTTTCAGTAATGCAAAGATATTATTTAATTTTGTAAAAATATTTTAATTTTAAAACACTGTGCATTTATAGTTGTTGTTGCTAGTTTGTATGTTTGAGTTGAAAAATACACATTTCAGTATTATCAGTAATCTATTTTTGCATTTTCCTTGATAACCAAGCAAGTTGACTCATGATACCATTTGTTTATTATATCGCAATCGCATATTGCAATATTAACCTCAATAATCGCAATATTACTTTTTTCCCAAATCGTGCAGCCCTAACGCAGACACAATCAGTGATACAATTTAAATACTCAAGATGCAGCAAAATTTTATTAAGTCATTGTCATTCCTTTCTGTGCAAACACGCCTCCTTTCTATGTCAATCTCATTTTGGATTGTGATTCATTCTCAAAACTCTGTGCTATTTGGCCTGGGCAATTAACATTGTGTTATTACTGCCTGTGGAAAGCAGGTGGTAAACTGACTTTTATTTAAAAGATATGTTTTTGTAAATGTTCTATCCATCATGGCAGCATTAATATATCAAATAATAATCAAACGGTGGAGAAGAGCGTTATAACCTGGCAGTCCGGTGAATCAAGCGCACTTTGGCATGTTAAAGAGATGATTCAGATTATCTGGATTACAGTAGTGGATTGATGCTGTACAGTCCCGGCAGAATGTGTCAGATCATGGTTGTCTGCTGCATCCTACACTATAGGCCTACAGTGCTCAAAACCAATTTCTGTTGTACAAATTGCACTCGACACACTTTTTTGGGTTGCATTTGCTCTGTTGCCTGATCTACATAATTACATGCAAATAAACATGCTTTTAATGGATGCAATTTATTCTCATTGAATCCCCCCAAAGTGTCTAAAAACACTAATCTTTGTTCTAAAGTTAAAGTTAAGAGTTAGAAACAGGAGTTAAATGAGAGCAGGCACCGACCAATCAGAATCTTAGCTGCACTTGAGTGATAGCTGGATAAATGAAGTCTGAAGATTGAGTTTGGAGCTGTGCTCACGTTCGGGCATGTGTCCTGCGGTATCTTGCCCACACCAGAGTTTAAATCCTTAAGAATGCTTAGTGAAGCATTCTTAAGGATTGTGGCACTGCAAGTTTCCATGACTCTGGTTCCATCACTTGCACATACCATAATATGTCCCTCTCTCTGTCCAGGTATTGCTGGTGCTGACCACTTTCCAGGTTCCTCTTTTTATCATGCGGTTTGGTCAGTCCAGACTCTACAGAAGGTAAGAGGGTCTTTTAAGATGGTGTCCAAGCTATGATGGAACTTTATTGCTGTCCTTGCTAAAAAGATTAATAGGGAATTATAAGTCCTTCCAATAAACCTTTCCATCCTTGCTGCGTTTGCTCTAGATAAATGCTAGTACAAATTAGACCCATTTGTTTTTGTTTAGCTGTATCACATGATCCAAAACTCACTCTGTTCTCTTGTGGGCCAGTGAAGACTATGGACAGACTTTTGTGGACATCACTGACCTTATCAACAACACCTTCATACAGACAGAGTTTGGCATTGCAATCGGTCCCGAAAATTCAGGAAAGGTAAGGGTTGATTCCTTGCTGTCCTGCTCTGGGTGTACTTTACATATTTGAAAATCACACAATGTTTTCAGCTTGTTGGATGAGTCCCACACAAGTTTCATTGTCACTGATCCCACAGGTGATCCTCACAGGTGATTTAACTGAGGGGAGAGTCACCAACATTTTCCGTTCAGTTGATTTTGGGAATAGCTTCGTGACCTCTGAGCTTCCCTTCCATCCCCTAATGCAGATCACCTACAACCCCCAAGACAGCAACATACTCATGGTCTACAGCATCAATGTAGGACCAATGATCACCCATAGACTACTCTTGATTGGACATTTCCTTTGTTCTGCTGGTCACTCTGTTTTCTTTTCATGTGTGTCTCAGTATGACTTATGGCTCTCTGAGGACTTTGGAGCCAACTGGAGGAAGATCCATGAAACAGTTTGCCTTTTGAAATGGTACGACATCAGACAGACACATATATGAAGCATTGTCATGATTTAATATAGCCAGACTTTTGACTATCCTCATAAAGTCCGGTCCACATTGCAGCTTATTTTGGATAGCAACTGGCCAGACAAGGACCCTGCACACTTCCTACGAAATCGAATAATGAACTGGTGTGATGTAATTTACTGTCAGCAGCCATATCACCCTGTAGCTCAAGACTGTTTGCCCACTTAGCAGGGTTGAGCCAGGTCAGTACCTGGATGAGGGAAGCCTCCTGGGGAAAACTAAGGTGGCTGATGGAAGAGGTATTAGGGAGGTCAACGGGATAATAGCGACGGGAACACAATACTGTAAAAAGGCACCATCCTTCAGATGAGATGTTAAACCGAGGTCCTAACTCTGTGGTCATTAAAAATCCCAGGACACTTCACATAATGAGTTGTCCTGACCAAATTCCTCCCATTGGCCCAGATTTTCTCGACACCCGGACACGGTCCTCGTCTATGCGCATTGTCAGCACATGTGCCTGCTATTGTCTATACTAAAAAACAATAGCAGTTGTAGTGGGCTTGCATCGAACACATTCACATTCATATTCACATTCATATTCTTTCACAGTCAGAAAAGTGCACTTTGAAAAGCAATGCGGTCGACTGGGCACGATCTGATCCAGAACTCACAAAAACAAAGTATATCCGGGACTTTACTGCAATAAACTACCACACCATCGGGCTGTGTGACCTAAAGCTCCACCTACTTTGAACCTGACAACTAATTTCCGTTCAGTCAACATGAACACATCGGCTTGGAGCGTTATTAGCGATTGTACGATCGTTTGTGTAGAGACATTTCCTAAGAACATGTTATGCAATGTTTTTTTTTGTTGTTGTTTAATTAGTCTATGCAGTCTACTACATTAAGTGCCCTTTCACTCTTTTGTTTTATATGGTGCTTCACTCATTTGCCATCTGTTCACGAAAGCCATTCACACATCTGCCCAAATTGAGATATGCCTATCATCATTCTTTTGTCTATATTCTACCCATTAACACTCTTTTATCTTTGAAGAGATTTCAGGGTCATCATAAATTACAATAACGGAGTGTATTCTGACCATATTATGACCATGTAAAGGATATTTTACGCATTAGCGCCATAATTTCAAAAGGTAAACATTGCAAATTACACATAATGTAGTGATCTTGTGTACATTTCTACTAATGGAATGAGGCATGAACTCATTGATAACAAATTATAACATCATATTAGTTGATGTTTACATGTAGTCTTCAGCATACTAATATAAATGTAGCTTTAAAATCCTCTTTAAAATTAATATGTCCTTATGCAAAATGGCACCACGATATGCAGAAAAGGACAGCGAACAATTTTTGGGCCAGTTGCTATGTAAAATCCTGGCCAATTTATCTTCCCAGTCCAGCCCTGCAGACCTTCCAATATACCTGAAGTTGCACTCTTATATAAGCTCATCCTAAATGTAGAGTTTTTTTGCAGTGGTGAATTATGCACATATGGATGGAGATTTCTCATTGGATCTATTTGCCTGTCATTTTAGGGGAGTAGATAACACAATTTTCTTAACCACAAACCCCAATGGATCCTGCAGTGAGTGGATTTTTCTCAGTTAAAAAACAAACTATCATGATAATTTCAAGCATATTGGAAATGGGAAAAATGCCGCCTGCTTGTCTAAAAAAACATTTAGTCGTTTTCGTCTTTCTCTTTCTCTCAGGTGACCGGGGAATGCTAGAATTGAGAAAGTCTTCAGACTATGGCAGAACATTTAAGACTATCGGGAGCAAGATCTATTCTTTTGGGATTGGTGGACACTTTGTTTTTGCATCTGTCATGACCGACTCTGTAAGCTTTCTTAATTTCACATGATTTGAGTGATGTTTGCTAGAAACTTAAACTTAATATATAAGCTCTGTTCCAAAATTAAGTGAATTGCCTACATAGCACAACTGGCTATGCAGAATGTTTTAAATCAAATACTTATGAGTTTCTATGTTGTTCATAATGCTGAATAGGTAGGAGACAGCAAAGCAGCTCAGATTTGGAACAGAACTATATTGTGATGTTGTTGGATTTAGGTGTGAAAAATACTTTTTTTCAGGGCTCCACACGTATGATTCATGTGTCGGTAGATCAAGGTGAGACGTGGAACATGGCTCAGCTTCCCACCGTTGGCCATGAACAGTTCTTCTCCATTTTGGCCGCAAACAATGATATGGTCTTCATGCATGTAGATGAACCTGGAGGTAAAGCAAATGTTTATTGTTCAGCCAAATAAATCCCTGGTATAGCATTATAATAATGCTGTTATTCACTTAGATTTGAGCTTTGTGATTGTGTTTATGTTATAATAACAACATGAGATCCTCCACAAATTTAACGAATGAAAATGAGAAAACTGGCTATTTTAGTAATAATTATGGTCATTCATACAGAAATGTTTTCTTTAGATTTTTTTGCTTGCAAAAATTTGATATACTCCAGTGTAGAGGTACATCAGTATATCGCGTTTACGGATTTATCAATGCCGAAAGTTGCTTTTGGGAATGTTTTGGGCTTGTTTAAAGTTAAAAGTCTCACATTATGCACCAAATCAAATGTGGGTTTTTTTCAGCTATAATCTGTATTTTTGTTTAACAATAACTGCATCTGGGATTTGTAGCCTCTTATGTCTGTGGCCGTCATAGTAAGGAGAGAATAAGAAAATGTTTTAACATTCTGTATAAATAAATTTTAAAACTATTGTCCAAAAAAATCTGTTATCTGCCTTTTCCACCTTCTGTTTTCACTATTTGCAAAATCCACTTGGTCGTTTTCTACTGAATGTTTGGTTTACAATCATGAACCTGTGTACTGATGATTGTTTTTTACTATTAGACTCCGGTATTGGTACCATCTATGTTTCTGGTGACCGGGGCACAGTGTTTTCCAAGTCCTTGGAACATCATTTGTATACAAGGACGGGTGGAGACACTGACTTTACTAACATCACCTCTCTGAGAGGGGTCTATATGACCAGTGTGCTCGCAGTGGGTAAGTTTTGACTATATAAAAAAAAAGACATTTAAAAATAAACTACAAAATCTGTCTCTCTTGGTCACCATTTCTTTTTTTATCAAATCTGGTTCAGTCCCTTAAATAACTTTTGAAATATCAAAAACGTATTGTATGTACAAGAGTATTTAAGAGGCGATTCTAGACCCACACCTCTGAAATAGTGCAGTTCATATTTGTTGATGAGTATCTTCTTTCTGCAGATGGCTCTGTCCAGACAGTGATCTCATTCAATCAGGGGGGAGAGTGGAGACCTCTGCAGAAGCCCTGGAACGGTGTGTGTGACACCACAACCGACCACCCAGACAAGGTGAGGGCCACACATACACTTTATGGATCAACTGTGGATCGATTAATGTATGTATTGTCCATGTTATAAGTTCATAGCGCTGTTTTATGGCACCATTAACACCAAAACAATGGTCACCAAAGCAAATGCCATTGGCCTTGGTCGTGTGACGGTCAATGGAAATAAAAACAAAACAATGGAATGAGCAAACAATGTCATAATAATAAACTTCATGATGAATGATGTTTATTTAAAGAAAAATCACAATGTGTTGTTGGTAAACAGTAAGGACATCACAAAACTAGTAAACATTTGCTAATGTGGCTGGTGTCTCTTTGACCATAAATGGGTTTGATTCACAATATAACACGTCTTGAATATATTGCATCAGAGTTGTTATCTGTGTTTTTAGGATAGTTCACATTTCCGAGGTCATTCTCATAGCCAAGCTAAAACACTTGTGAGACCACACTAACAATGGACACTAATCCTGGCCCAGCCTCTTTATGCAATGCTCTCAGTGTTCAATGTCGCAATGACAGCATGTGCATGGTTGTATGTGATTTCTGATACTGTGCTGTCTGTCATGTTAATCGTTTTCATGTCTCTGTTCTTTTGCAGTGCAGGCTGCATATTCACGCCTCCTACAGTATTTCTATGAAACTGAATGTGCCTATGCAGCCCCTCACAGAGCCCAGTGCTCTGGGACTCATCCTGGCCCATGGTGATTACTGGCCACATTTTCAATTACAAGGCTTTCTAAAAGTCTACGCTATCACTGACTCACAATCAGTTTAAAACATTAGTTTTCTGTTCTGTTTAATGCCATTCTATTCTGTTCTGCTATGTTTTGAACTCTTTATTCTATTCTATTGTACTCCATTTTATTGTATTATTTTATATTCTTCTTTATCTTTTCCTGTCCTATTCTGTTCTTTCTATTCTATTCTGCCATGTGCAGTCAGAATGGGATTCATGTTTAGCAAATAAATTACATTAAATTATTCATACTGTTGGGAAAATATGTTTTTTGCATTTTAATAATTGATGCTAACAAATAATCTACACTATGTTGGATGTGCCATTCATAACTCACAATTTTTTTTTTATTTGTGATACGTTTTGTTTTGTGTTTGTGACACGGTTTTCCACAAAGTCATTCCATAATCAGTTTTAAACATTTTAAGATTGTTTTTTTTTTAACCTGTTTTTATTTTTTTTTATTCTAGATTTTGCCAACAAAATATCCATAGACCCTGGCGTAGTGTTAAAAACAACCAAACTATTCCTCCATGCCCTGATTTATTTAGCCATGTCCAATTATATTATAATGTGTTGTGTTGTGTTGTGTTGTGCAATGCTGTTATTCTATTCAATTCTGTCATGCTCTAATCAATTCCTTTCTATTCTATTATGTTTGATTATATTCTGTTATGTCCTATTCTATTCTGTAATGACCTATTATATTCTGTTCTGTTCTGCCATGTCCTATTCTATTTTATTACATTTCTGCCATATTCTATTCCATCCTATTGTCATGTCCTATTCAATTCCTTTCTCTTCAATTCTGCCATGTTCTGCTATATTCCATTCTATTTTACCATGTTCTATTCTATTAAATTCTGCCGTATTCTATTCTTTTTTTATTCTGTTCTATTCTGTCATATCCTGTTCTGTTCTGTTTTTATTCTATTCTATGAGTAGTTTTTTTTTCCTCGGCTACCACAAACTTTTGCAATGCTTCATCCATGCCAATTGTTTGACATGTATTAGTACCTGGTTATACTGAAGAAACCCACCTAGTAAAGCTAATTAGTCAACCCCCATCATTGTCAATTTCTCTATTTTATCTAGTTCCAAACTATGGGACTAAAGTAAATTATTAATAATTAGAAATAAATTTTTTCAAGGAATATTATACTGTTCCCTGTATTAGTGCCCACTTCTATCTTGTGCTTGGGAGTTTTACAGGTGCATCACACTATGTTTCTCAAACTCATTCCTTGTCTTCATGTGTTCTTTCATCAGGGAGCGTTGGAGGAGCCGTTTCTGTGCTTTCTCCAGACGTGTACGTGTCAGACGATGGGGGTTACACATGGTTTCAAGCTCTGAAAGGCCCACACCACTATGCCATCCTGGATTCAGGGGGTCTGTTGGTAGCTGTGGAGCACAACCCCTCACACCCCATCTCACAGATCAAGTTAGCTCACTATCTAACATTAAGTTTACAGTGATATGACATATGCAGATTATTGGTCCAGAGCTGGTGTGATGTATGAACAGGTTCCATCAGGATTTAACATTGTTAATGTTAAACAATATTTTATTATAGCAAAAATGTAAGAATAACGGTTTTATTTCCAGAATTAACATTTAAAAAGAATAAACAATGTGTTTATTACAAAGTTTTTCTAATGCTGTTGTCATGTTTATCTTATCTTTTCTTGGTTTATTTTGTTTTTCATAGATTTTCCACTGATGAAGGTCAATGTTGGCATGTGTTTAATTTTACGGATGACCCAATACACTTCACTGGATTGGCATCAGAACCTGGTGCCCGCTCCATGAACGTCAGTCTGTGGGGCTATAGGGAGACTGTCCTTAATCAGTACTGGGTTTCTGTCACTATAGACTTCAGGCAGTTGCTCTCCAGAGACTGTAGGTGGAATAATATTCATAACTATCTTGTACATGTTTGATAAAATATCATAACTTTATATGCAATTTATGTGCATTAATTTTCATACTGAATTTCATCAGTTATCAGTCTGGTGTGCTTGTGACTAGATTTAAATTTTTGTTTTATTCATGGTTTATACCTATTTTCAGAAGAAAGATTACAAAATGTGTATACATTGCCCTGAAATGAGACAAAACTCTCCCTGCAGGTCGGGAGAGTGACTATGTCCAGTGGCTCGCCCACTCCAGCGATATTAGTGACCCCACTGATGGATGCATGCTGGGATACAAGGAGAGGTTTCTACGGTTACGAAAAGACTCAGTCTGCTGGAAGGGGCGGGAATACACGGTCACCAAGGAGCCAACCACGTGCCCCTGCACCCTTGCTGACTTTCAGTGGTGCAAACAATTCTACTGTTTACAATTCAGCAACAAACATGTTGATAAGTCTTTAGATATGCTTAAAGTACAATGTGATACACAGTGTATTTATACTAATCAGACTCCAAAATATTTTGCCACAGATTCAGTCCTTGATTCCAATCCTTATCCATCTTTTTCACAGTGACTTTGGGTTCTACCATGCAGAAAACAGCTCTGTGTGTGTGGAACAGCCTGATCTTGTTGGGCATTCAGTGGAGTTCTGCCTGCATGGACGCAAAGAGCAACTTCTAACCAGCGGGTGACAAATGACTCTTCATAACAGTTTTATTTGAGTGATTTAGCATAGGTGCACAATTTTAATTTAAGATTTTACTGTTGTGTTGTTAGCTGCACTGCAGTGGCGTGGTGCAATTACAGGCCTAAGAAATCTACGAGACTGATTGATTGATCAGATTAGCATATGCAGATTTGTTTGGAAAGCTTCAATTACTTAAAGTTTAGTAAAACTGGTCCCCAAAGTGCTAATAATCAACTTCATGTGACCATAGATATCGGAAGATTCCTGGAGATCATTGTAAAGGAGGAATGACTCCAGAAAGAAAAGAGATTGATCTGAGTAAGAAGTGTGTTAGTAACTTACTGAGGCCAGAGCTACTGGTAGGTATTTATTTATATCAACTAGATGCTTCTCTATCTACCAGTCTATAATTCTGTCTGTCTGTCTGCCTGCCTGCAGTTCTTCTGTTTCTGTCTGTGTGTCCATTTGTCTTTCCGTCCTTCTATCTGTCTGTACTTCTGTCTGTCCGTAAATCTCTCTGCCCCCCTTCCTGCCTGCAGTTCTTCTGTTCCTGTTTGTCCATCCATCTTTCTCTTTCTGTCTATATCTCTCTGTCTGTTATTCTATCTCTCTGTCTGTCAGTCCATTTTTCTGTCTCTGTCTGACCATCTGTTCTTCTGTTTCTGTCCGTTTGTCTTTCCGTCCTTCTATCTGTCTCTCTGTCTATGTCCGTCTGTCTGTGATTTTTCAGAT